>NC_092860.1:80718677-80812379 GCF_032062135.1 Pyxicephalus adspersus
GCAAGTCTCCAAACCCAACAGAGCTCCATGTGTGTGTGTCTGCTCGTGGTGACTCCTCCCCCGGAAGTCTACCATTCAGGTTTTATTCATTTATGTTATTAGGTTTCAACTTAAGTGCAAGTGCACCATGTGCTAATATGAAAGATTAATAGAAGGAAAATATGCGCAAACCTTGGTGATCCAGCAAACCATGCATGGATCTGGTCCATGACCATCACCTACTCCATGGCACCAGTTGATTGGCAGGTGTACAGGGAGCTAGATTGCTGTGCCTTTGGGAGCTCCACCTAATATTAGCCCCTGGGCCCTTATTTCTGGTAGTATTACCTGTGTAACCGAAGGTAAACAGAAAATTGGTAAAAGTAATAAAACATTTTCTCTACACCTTGAACAGACAGTTGTCACACATATAGGCCAATGTTTACAACGTGTCATTTATCGGCTCAAGTGTTGTTTGGGCACCATGACAGATACAGTTGTTTAGGGCCACATAGCAGCATGTATGCAGCTTTCAAACTACATTTTACTGCCATGTCCTCGTATCTATTGACCGGCAGTATCAAGGTGAAAAAAATGTTTCTGTTTATGTGACGCATACTAACTTGCCTCTTTCAAAATAAAAAGATCCAAACTTGAATCAAATCAATGCTTCACACAATTTATTATTTCGCAATGTAATTGAATTCAACCATTGATCAACAGAAGGTGCAAACATAAAGTTTGTCTTATTATTGTATCAACTTTAGGTTCTACATTTGAAATAAAGTAGCTAGTCTTTTCAAACTTCTCAATATCATATTAAATTCTAAAGAAAACTTCTAATCTCAGGTGAGCCTTGAAATAATATGTTTAGATTTTAATATACACTCCAAAGTTTAAAAAAGAGCTTTAATACAGTGTAATATGACACAAGTGAGATTGGTGTTCATTGATTTGCAGAGGATAATTTCTGCTGATTCTTTTAAAACGTCTTTTCAGATAACTCTGGGTGAGATGTGAAAATCAATGCAGGTTCCCAATTTCTGCAAAGGCCTAGATTATTCTGCCATCATTGATCTACTCATATTAGCTGTCTTCACCCTGATGTTCTGCAAAGTGTGTTACACAATGTTGCTTACAGTCTATCAAATCCTGTTTAATACAGAATTTTAAAAGCAGCATTACCAACAAGTAGCACAGTTTTAGAAAATAACTTGATTTAAATGATACAATTTTATTATATATTGCAATGTGCTTGATTAAAAGTTTTGCCCACCCAAAACTCATACTGCAAATTTTATGGAAACTTTGGGGTGTTGTACCAAGTCACTTTAAGGTGTTGGGCCATTGCTGACATTGCTACCAATATTTAGTTCTACCTAAAAGATAACTAAAGATAAGCTGACCAACTTCCACATTGGGATCCTGAATTCCCCAAATTTTTTTTTGGAGGGGGGGCCATGGCGGTAAAGACTTATGGGGAAATCTGCAACCCCCTTTGGATATAAACATATACCAGGAGGCTGTGAGCTGCTCATTCTGTCCATGCCCAAATTCGGGCATGCGTCATAAGAGGCTTTCCTAGAATGTAAAAAAAAGTGTTTGCTTTCACATATGCTCCGTATTCGCACTTTTTTCCACATTTTCAGGAAGACAATCTCATGCCTGAGCAGTGCAAGATAAGGTGACGTGAGCAGAACCCACAAGAGAGAGAAAAAGGATAGGCATGCCTGCTGTTCTGTCCACACCAGAAAGAAGAGAGAAGATGGGATGGTGCGGGACCTACTGGACTCGGAATCAAGGGCATTTCCCCAGAAAGTGTATGATCTTCTTTAGATTTACCAAGCATTATGTATGCTGAGCCTTAAATGACTGGGTAGAAAACAAATCAATAAGGTTGTGCATTCCGATTGTAACATGAGTAGCCAGATTCACTATTGTTCTCTACCGAAAAGGGGGGTAATCAACACAATCTTGAGAGATTAAATCATTAATAATTTAATATTTAAAAGTACTTTTTACTACCCTCTAGGAAATCCCTTGGAATAGTTTCTTTAAGGTGGTAAATTATAATAACAATGTAGAAAAATAAATCATTTTGAGCTACAAAAAAAACATTTACAAGTTAATGTTGACCTTTTTAATGTATTATTTTGGATGATTTCATTTAAAAAACAGTGGTACCTTGGTATAAGTCCTTAATCTGTTCCAGATCCTTGGACTTTTACCAAACAGGATTTATACCAAACAAATTTTTCCCATAAGAAATAAAAGGAAAAAGAATAATCCTTTCCCATTAAAAAAAATCCTATTGTTATTGGCATATTATACATTGATGGGACTGTATGAAATAATTTAAACACTGCTTAATATTAAAATACATAAATACAAAAGCAATTAGATGGAATAAATGAACATGTAATCTCCCTTTACCTTGCTGAGAAGAGTGGAGTGCCTACTAGGATGGTGCTGAGAAGGGAGGAGGAGGAGATGTTATGTAATTCACAGAGAGTTATAGCGCGGGTTGTTCACTGAATGGTAGCAACTGGTGTACTGATGCTGATAAAGGTAAGTAAGGGTTGCGCACAGTGTTATGACTCATTTTGACCCATACAAGTTCTAGCACAAAGGTTGTATACCAAGCAAAGGTTTTATACCAAGCAAAATTTTTTGTGTCCAAACAGGACCTATACCAAGTTGGACTTATTCCAAAGCGGACTTATACCGAGGTACCACTGTATACCTATTTGTATTTAAAAATGGGAAATAAGGTATTCTCTGAAAATAAAATGTGAAAGATATTATTTGGTGATTTAACCAACTGCCATATACTTCAATATTTACCATTGCTTTACCTGTCATAACTTGAAATTCACCAAACCTTTTTCTCAATTGAATGTAACATAAAAGCATATATATAATCCCATTCTTTTTGAGAAAGCAGTATAATTTATTGAACTTATATCGGCAACCTTTTGTTAACATTGTTTTTGTTAAATGACAAAGTCTTCAAAAAAACATTAAAATGATATAATTGTCTGAAATAGTCTCACTTTAAACAACTTTTCTACTTAATCAATTTCCAACACTTCCTCGATCATCCTGCCAACAGTGACCTTTTTATTTAATTTTCAGACAGTATTATCTTCTTTTTTATCTGTTCCGAATACACCATGCATGTTCCATTTTACCAATAAACAGTAGGGAACCTTTGTGTACTTAAATGGTGTTGAATGTTTCTGTCTTGTTTGTATGTAAGACTGAGATAAGAAAAAATGGGGTGGGGGGAAATTGAAGCAATTCAATTTGAGATAACAGTAAATGCAATAAAACCAATATGATGACATAATTGCCAAAAGAACCACAAGTGGAGATTCCAATTACCTGCAACTTTTTGAGCTATAAACATGAAAACTTTTCAAAAAAGATCATGGAAAGTTGCAACTTAAAAGTAAAAGAGTTTGTGAAAAAAAATAAATAACAGGGAAAAATATTTTGGGAAACTTCAGTCCCCCCCCCCTCCATTAATCACACCAGGTTTACATGACAAAATATCCTGTGCATGATATCAATTTCAACCTTTGAAGTGTATGTCAAACCAAAACTTATGGACAGGTCTTAAACTGTTATATTTTACAGTTATTCATGGCTCTCCTAGATTTGCCCTTACTTCCTGTCCAGCTGACATTTTACCAGACAAGAAAATGAGCAGGATTTTTTTCCAAAAGCAACACAGACAGAAACAATAGAATTATCTCACATTTTGTAATGTCTGTTCACTTGTTGCAGGTTTTCTCTTACTTCCTGTCTGGTGACAGTTGTCTTTAGTGCATGAAGTAAGGGTAAATTTCTCTAAAGAAGCCAAGGATAGCAGAAGAAACCTGCCAGATATTTCAAAAGATATGCATACAATCAAAACTAAAAAAAAATCTGCTTAACCTACACTTTAACATTAAGTTTTGAGTAAACTAAGCTCTAAAATCTAAACTTCATTGGTTAACCTAAAATAAATAGTGGATAAGGTATTACTAAGCTTTTTTACCATATTTTGACAGAGTAAGGGTCAATATGCTCTGTATTGAAATTCAATTCTTTGTTTTTAACACCTGCATATCTTTTCACTAAACCATCTTCAAAGTTTGCTAATTAAAAGAAGACAAACAATATGTCAAATTTTGTTTCTGCATATTATTTAGGGAATATAATTAATATGCAAACTAGTTTTTATAACACATTACATCTCAAAATCCCCTGGAAAATTTGGGGCGTAGAATGTGCTGTCACACACTCCTCTGATTTTACAGGGTGTGAATAATGACAGGATACTCCAGGCAAAATATATACAATTAAGAAGTTTATGTGTGAAATAAAAATCTGTTTACTGGAGCTTTTCACATTTGAATGAACTTCTCAGAGATAATACAAAAAAAATTATCTCCAAAATGTTTGGGGACTGTACAAGGACTGAAGCTTGATTGTGACATTGGAATTTACTAAACGATATAGAGGAAATATATTAAATTGTAAATGTTAGAAAAAAAGATAAATCTCAGAAAAAATAAAGTTGTCAAGCATGTGAAATATATTATAATTATATTAAGTTATTATATTACATTTTTTAATATTTAACTGGTCGGAGCTTCATCCTATTCTTTAACTTTCTCTCGTCAAAGTGAACATACACTGTTAAAATAAAATTAAACCCTTTTTTCAAAATTGAAAACTTTTGCAATTTTTAAAATATACTTGCCCATGTTCTATCATGCCATCTTTTGTCTTCTCTTTTTCCTGGTTTCAGCCTTTGGCCATCTTGATTGGCTGGGATGATTTAAAGTTCTTTCAGTCTTAGCAACAGCAGGAGAAGCCAGGATGCACCGGGTATCCCGGCTTCCTTCATATTATTCAGATGAAGACTGTGATCAGGCAGGTAAGGATGTAACCCTCTCTGCAAGGACAGCTACAGCTCACAGCTTAGAAAAAGAAACAAGTGAAGACCAGCCTTTTGGCCACACGTGCAGGCAGCAAAGCTTGATTGGCTCTTCTTGGTGCTACTTCTTCTCCACTCTTTCCCAGTCTACATGCTGCAGTGCAAGTGATGCCATTGGGGTAGTTATTTACCATTATACTAGTAATAAGTAGCAGATTCATTATTTTTATGAATTATTTCTAAAGGTATACCCTAAATTTTATTCAGTTGTTTTTGAACCTGCCTGGAGCTTAGCTGTTATGCCCATTTTTTATTATGATTGTAGTTTTGTTCTTCATCTCAAACTGCAGTGCTGTTTCAGATTTTCTAATAACCAAAAGACATCATACATGAAAATATTACATTTCATTCAAAAAAAACTGTGGTAAGTTTCTTTTTTATTTGCTAAACATAATTAACAATGTTTCATAACTATAACATTGACTTACACCAAACGCAATAACCATGAAGAAATATTTCAGCAATTATTTTGAACATTTCAAAGCACTATAATAGTTATAGCTGTACACAACAAAATAATATTGTTTTCTTTCATTTCATGTTAGAGTTGTAATATTATTATTGTCACATACATTTGCCAGATCTAATTTCACAATAATTCCGTAAGCTGTAGCTTGTCCTTTTTCTTGGGAACATAAAACTACTTTATCCAAAGCCATTTTCATTATTTAGGGATTTCTACAGTTGCAAGAAATACAGTGACTTTGGCAAAGCAATTTGGTTTAAATTTTCATTGACAACGGGGTATGTGCTTTCCTTAAGCAAATCTCAGAATGCATTGCAAACCAAATAGTTGACAGTTTTGCAGAGTATAATACTGTTGTACCCACACATATATAGGAAGGCCAAATAATGCAGTAATACATTCATTAAAAATATGTTCATATACAACCAGTTATTGAACCTGAGTTTGTTTTGGATTTAGCCACTTGTAATCCTCTGGGAGAGAGGAAAAAAAAATTAAGCTATCCTTTTGTGCTATGCTGCTTTCATATGCAGGTGCCAAGAACAAGCTCATAGAACAAACAAGTTGATAAACTTTTACCTTTAGGCCCTCATTTATTAAAGCTCTCCAAGGCTGGTAAAGCTGGGTGTTCCAACAAACCTGGAATTAATCTGGTCCAGGAATAAAACATTTGCTAGCAAGAAGCTAGCAACGTTGAAGAATTGAATTCAAGGTTTTCTGGATCACCCAGCTTCACTGATGAAAGTGTATCCTCTCCAGCCCTGGAGAGCTTTAATAAATCAGGCCCTTACTGTGAAAGGAAGGTAACCTAAGGTAACAAAGGCAAGAGTGCTACCAACTGAGCCAAACAGTACAGATATTGTGACTGGTAAAAATCCTATATAATTATTTATAAATATCTCTAATAATCTCATTATCACTAAAATCAAATAAAAGATTCACCATGTTTGTGACCATTTGTTTCCTACATACACATAAAAAAATGCTAAAAAAAGTGGGCTGTTAATGTTTTCATCTAAAATTATCTCAACTTTTTCCATAAATGTTCACATTTCAAAAAATCCAATTCAATTAGAATATGTGAACCAACTTTTGCCCATAATGTATACATATTTTAATTGAATTTAATGTGAAATTTTTGGATAAAAGTTTGGTAAAACTTTATAAATATACCCCTAGAAAAACCGGGAGTATCCAAAAATATTGAAGTGCAGTTGTTCGTAGACAATATTTTTTAACCAGGACTTTAGCTTTTAATGTGCAGCTCCTATTAAAATAACAATACCTAGTGAACCTGGCATAAATGTCCTTGTTTAGGCACTTTTTGTATTCTGTCTCCCAGCTGTACTTCTTCTTTGTCACCCTGCCAGATGGGTAAATATAATTAATATTGATATTATTATCTGGATACATGGATTGTTTAGTAAATTTTTATATACATTGTCATGTTTTTTTTGGTTGATTTTATTATTATTATTATTATTATTATTATTATTATTATTATTATCCAGTATTTATATAGCGTTGATATATTATACAGCACTTTACAAAGTGCATTGTCATATCACTAACTGTCTGTAAAGGGGCTCATAATGTACTGTCATAGTCTTATGTAATTACCTCAGTCTAAGGACATTTTTCTTTCCTAATGGAAAATCCTTTGGTGTAGCAAATATTTGAATGTGTACTATGTAATTTGGTTATTGGTCAATGTATTCTGCTACCTTTAGCTTCAACAAATGCAACTAAAAGCCTTTAACAAATGTTGACTATGGACTTGCATCAGAACCCTTTGGCATTATTGCATAAGAAAATCTGTGAATAAATTTTGGCCTGCACCTCCATGCAGGTTAAGCAGTGCAACATTTTTCTATTATCATGCACAGTTATTCTTGCTACATTAGGTCTTCAGGATTTTGTTCAGGCCAGTTTATCTACATTTTTAACATAGGGGAACTCTTGAAAAAACATTCAGGTCTTCAGGGAACCCCTGCTATAATTACTATATCCACCATTAGTATGGTGGTCACTAGGAAGCATGTCTCCTAAAATACTAACCAGTGGGAATGCTGCCACTCTTACAGATAGCCTTAAAATTAATGCTATCTATTAAACTGACCTGAGAGTCAAAAACTGTTCATTGTTCAAGGAAACCCCAGCAACCCCTGGGTAAACTTTGGTTGAGAAATACTTGACTAGACCACTGAATTAATTTATTTTTATCCTTTATGCTGTTATTGTGAATGTATACAGGAATTCACAATATGACTCTGGTTACTCTGACCTACCAAAAAACCTTTGGTAGGTCACCATGGTCATCATTTTGCTACATTGCTACCCAACACTTTTGACATTGCCATATTTAAAATGGCTGTGGAATTGATCCTCTGGATCTTTGTCGAATGATTTATAAGAAAACCAAAAGAGACTTTTTTTCTATAACATCTTGAAAAATAAAAGTAGAGACTAGTTCAGAGAAGTATAATAATGGCCTGACAAGCCCCACTGGCTCCACTATTCTGTAATGATCAATGAGTCAACATTCTCAAAGAGTCAGCAGCTATTCTTTCCACCTGGAGCAAAGTATTTATTAAAAAAATATATGTTTGGAACAACAAACAGAAAAACCTATGACATGAAATACATGAGATGCCTGTTTTCTGATGCTATTTTAATATCTTGAACACTATTTTTTTGTTGTTTCATTTGTACAATTTCTGTCATACAATAACCACCTTAAAATTTCTCTTTATTTATTTTACCATATACTTTTAGAAATATGGAATAGTATTAAACACAAATTAAAGTCTATTTATTAGGCTACGTACACTTGTGCAATGGTTCTCCCCGGATAATAGTCTCAGGGCCGATAAGGAACGAGAATCTGGCGTGTGTAAAACCCCCCATCGTCCATTGTCCAAACGACCGCCCTGGCGGATCCATGGACGATAGACGACGAACAATCTTAATGGAAGTGATCATGGAAGGATCATGAAAGATCCTTTCCAACGACAATTATTGCACATGTGTACATAGCCTTAGAGCTTATCTTTGTATCAGTTACAAGACCTAATTTCAAGGCAACCCAAAGCTACAGGATCTTACATAAAAGTATGCACTTGTGGAAGGGGAGGAGGTTGTCAAAATCTTACATTTAATCTTATCTGAAAAAAGTTTTACATACATTTTTTATTCTTTACATCATACCAGTGTTTAGATATGATGGCATCATTAAACACTTCCTTGTTTCAATGTTGAGAACACATATTGTTCTGTGGAAGAGGAGCATTGTCTCTTGAGGACACAACTAAATGTTATAAGAATACCTCTCTGTCTCCTCACTGTCAATAACAGAGGGAAAGGTATTCGGTAATAAACATGGGCCAGACTGATAAGACTCCTTTATATTTAGCTGCAGCAGAGGCCCAATGCTGCCAACTCACAGCCAGCCACAGGGAAAGAGGAGGTTATATGCTCACCTACACCCAAATGTCAAGGAAAGTGCATGCAGCAGAGACTAACCAAGTATAAAAGTGAAAAAGGCTTTGGAGAGAAACAGGTCATTTTGCTTCCATGATAAAGGTAACATTGTCCCTTTAAGCTCTAATGATCTATAAAAGTGAGCACCTTTATTAGAATGTAATCTATTTGGGTACCCTCGTACCCTTCATTAAAAATCAATAAAAATCAAAAACTTTTGACTGTCCAGACTGATTCTAAACATTTAATTATGCCCAATGGCATATATTAACTATAAAACTACAATCGTAACTATACATACAGCTTTGCAGATAACATGTCCTGTAATTTAGATTTTCTACATGGAGCCATGTTTGTAAGGTTTTAATTTTAAAGATTCAACCCCTTCCTTCTGGTCATCCTTGAAGGCCAGTTCATGGTTACCAAACATTCCAACCATATCGGGAAAGACCTTTTAAAGTTTACAAACTCCAATTTAAAACACACTATTGTGATTTCAAGCCCACTTTAAAAAAGCCACACAAGCAAAGAAACTCAATTACGGAACCATCCATCCAACACTTTTTTACTTAAGGATTGCTTTCTATGTTCGAGGCCCTCCACTTAAAGAGCTGCCCATAATTTAGATACAATTTCTGGGGTCCCTTTTTTTAGATTGCGTTTCTTTCTTTTTCCTTCTCTAATACAGGAAATAAAGGAAACCTCACCTGCAGGGCATAGATAATAAAAAATAACCCATATTTTTTAGGAAAGAAAAAATTTCGACAGTACATACACTTTAAAAAAAGTCCATTCAGTCCAACTGATTCTGTTTATCCAATATATTTTAAATTAGCATAATGTGACTTATTTACAACAGTTGGCATACAGGTTTTCTGAGATTTACTAGGATCACCAAAGTGGCTGCACACTGGATAAACACAAGTGAACATGTTAACTTGTCAATAAATGTGATGTGAAAGAAAATTCATTAATATGTACATGCTAATACAATTCTGTGCATATATTCTCCTGTACATGACAATGGCAGCCAGTGAACCCAAATCTAAAAAGTGCATAATCTTGCTACCATCTGCTGTAATCAGATGCTGTCTTTTCTTTCATCCATTTCATTTATTTGTCTCCTATGAATTAGATGAATCAACAAAAGTTATGTTCTTTGTGTTTTGACTTTGCATACTTGATTCATGGTAATGGATTGGGCTGCGCTATAAACATGGGAGCGATCTTTTCACTGGAAACAAGTACATGATTATACACCATATGTTACACTGTATATATGGATGGCATAACTTATATTTGCACACAATTTAAGAAATTAAGCAATTAACATGTTTCTTGACATGGAGACTTTGGAGCACCATTACACACCTCTTGTCAAATCTGAAATATTCAACTAACCATTTATTAAGCATCTAAGTTTTAATTAATTTCTTTTCCAGTTCCATAAACATTGGCATCATCAGTAAAATTGTGAATGTCTACACATTGTTTTTTGAGCAAAGCAAATCATAATGAAAAAAAACTGTATTTCATTACTGTCAATGTCATAGTAATTAGAGATGGTCGAATAGTTGCGATCAGAATTGATTCATCAATCCAATCAAAAATGGAAATATATGTTGCATTACAAACATGCCATTAGTTTATTGGTGTAATGCAGTGCATAATGTGAATGAGAACTGCAAATGTATTTTACCTGGGTGAAACAGTGTTGGCCACTATACACCTGATTTAATAAAGCTCTACAAGACAGGAGAAGATAGACTATTTTGGAAGAACCTGGAATGCATTTAAAACATAACAGTCTAGGTTTGTTGGATCATCCAGGTTATTCCATGATAGTCTATCTTCTCCCTGGGGGGGTTTATTAAATCAAATGAAGGATGAGTGTCTACATCATTCTGTATTGTACAAATGATGTCAGCCAAAGGGGACCCAACAAGAATGGTCTGAGGCTACAAGGAGTGTTTGAGAAGACTATTTTGGGTAAATTTAGTTTTTTTTAAAGTCAGCAGGAGTAAATTTATATAAGATTTTAGCTTATTAGCTTGACAATGCTTTACAGCCTATAACCCTGGGATTGTAAAATGTAAAAAGTTTTATTCACAACTTTTAATTGACAAAACTTCATCCCTTTCACAACAACATTTGCTATCTAAAAACAACTGTGGCTTTATTAAATATATTTGTACAATTTGTTTAATTATCATGTTATCATGTTTAGGAGATTTCCTAAAGCTGTACATTATGATGTTTGTTTAATTGAAAAATATATCACTTTATTACAATCCCCAAACATGTTAGTTGAATGATTTTATGTATTTAATAAATCCACGTTTTTTTAACGAAAAGTTGTAAATGAAACGTATGACCACTTTGGAATCCTTTGGTGCAATCCTTAAGGGGTAAATCTGATTTAAACCCTTGCTGGCTTTAAAATGTATTTTCAGCCTATTTTACCTTTAAGTAAAGGAAAGACCATTTTTAATTTCCTGACCTTAAAAAGTCAACAGGCTGTTTTATTGTCCAGACACGGGGTACGGTTGTAACTTAAATGCGGTAAATAAATATCAAGTTGTATTCCTGGTTTAAAAGAGTGTTGTTTGGCAAAATCATATACCTTTGGGAATGGACTGAATACATGTAAATCCTTCAACAGGTAAAATAGCTTCATCCCTTACTTAATCTTTGTAATCTATTCATTTTGCTGTTTACCCTAAATTCAGCTTATTTAATTAAACAGACAATAATATAGCATCAGCATGGCATACTTGATATGGAATCACATACATTAGAAGTTGAGTTATGTTATAAATTATGCCATAGTGTAAATTAGTGTGTTTGGAACAATGACTCTGTTTGTATAGTTTTTCATGTATTGAATGTTGATATAAGCATGAGTTTGTGACCAATACTTCTGGGGTCGTTCACAATATATATGTAAAATAGTTTCCCTTAAAATGGATTTCTGTGTTTCTAACATTAATTTGAACTAATAACATTTGTTGTAGTTCCCTGTAGTTAAACCACAGTCTCTTGCAGGTTTAGCTTTGGGTCCTATTTCTTGTGAAAGATTCATAAAAAATGATATCTAAGTACCTCTCAGACCCATCTGTGCTGTCTAAGACATCTGGGCTCCCTTGGCCCCATACCCATGTCAGTGTAAAGCATTGCAGATTTGTTTTGTCAACTATTCACAGTCCATTGATCCAAGAAATCAGATCCACAGCAAGATACCTTCTTTGAAGACAATTAGACTAGAATTAACAAACTTCGACAGTCTTTTTGTTAAAAGGAACTTTTTAGGTTTGGAGATACTATTCTTTGAAAAAGAAAAGCATTGACCTATAAAAAAATCAATAGACATCCACACAGCTGAAATTAAAAAGCAAGCTCTGTTAATGAAGTATGGGTTTAAGGCTTTGCCTAAATATAGAAAACCAAGAGATCTGGTACAAATATTTCATTAATTCAGATCTTGACCTTCTTTAAAATCTAGTGGGAAATATTAGACTGATACTGACTGTTAAGCCATACCTACTTACAAATAGCAAAAGAAAAAATATTGCTTTCAGTCAGTTCAGAAAGAGACAAGAAAAAAGATTAGTTTTACTTCCTTTAGCAGAAAATATATTTTAAAAATGTTTTTGCCTACTAAATGCAGACTTGTATGAGGAAAATTATTATAGCTGTATTTGCTGCTTTACTTCTCAGCTATTAGTAGCCTGGTTATCTTTGGTTTCATACTTTTCTGAATAAATGACACAAAAGAGACATGTACAAGGGAAGTCACAGCATTTGATACCAAGAGGTTGAATTTACGTTAGGAAAAAATAGGAAGAATTTTATTTTTTTTTCAGTAATTATTCCCAGCTTTGATAGCTAAAAAAGTCTGCCTATTGTTTTTTGTTTTTTTTTATTATTTTCATGCTTTTCATGTTATATAGTAAATTATCCTAATAATACTTATAGGAAATCATCCTCTTTAAAGGATACTACTCCAGCTTACATAAACCTATGACCTACCCATTGAGTCCAGGTACTGTGAGATGTGGCAAATGCTCACAGTGCCCTGGAAGGAATGAACAGAAAGTTTCCTCTTGCCAAATAATAAATGGCATAAAATAAAACATCACATAAACTGCACGACCACAGGCATAATATATCTTATTTCATGAATATGCAGGGAATTCTATGTTGGAAAAACAAAAAAGGGAATTTCGTAAACGCATATATGATATATAACATCTCTACTCCATTAACACTGGCAAAATGATTACACCAATCAGCTATCACAATGGTACGGAACATAATTTTAACAACAAAGTCATATCTTTCTCAGCTCTACAAAGAATATTCCCTAACCCGAGGTGGAGACATACATAAAAATTTATGAAAAGGTGAAACTAAATGGATTTACCCCCTAATGCCCTATTACAGGGGTCAGCAAACTTTTTTGGCTACTAGGCCATTTTAGGAGGTCAGGAAGGTACCATAGACGGGACTCTCTCTCTCGCTGATGGCTCCGCCCCTCCAGGAACGCCCCTGAGGGGAAATCTCTCTCCTCCGCAATGCATACGGAGGAGAGGGAACACCCATGAAAGTAAATCCCCTCCTTTGCCCTATGCATTGAGGGGTAATGTCTCCTTACCCCGGCGGCGAAAGTGTTAACGCCGGCTGTGGTAAATAGGGAAGGGAGGCATAACAAGGAGGCTCAACAGCCGAATGCAGCTCAGGAGCCGCAGGTTGACGACCCCTGCCGGCCAGGATTAGACCTGTTCGACCAGGGTGTGGGGGCGTTAGGCCGGAATTTGCTGACCCCTGCCCTAGTACCTCCTGGCCTAAATGACATGTTATCATTCAAACCGTTTTTTATAATCATGAGACAGTTTTTTTGCACAATTTGACAGCTTATATTATTCATGGTATTCCTTATCACCAATTCGTTACAATTATTCTAATTGATATACCATTTTTTCTGTACTATTTTACAAAATTCTGCTGTTCTTTGATCAGTGTTCCTTCTCAATCTCACAGAAATGATATATTATATTTTGTAAATACTATTTTACTATGATATTTCTCCTCTTTTATCTGTGTTGAATGATCTATAACATATATATGTATCTATGCTGTAATCCAACTGTTCGTTGTTATGCGTACTGCAAATAATTACTAAAGGGTACCATATTTTTTCACTGTTACATGTACAGGTGTAATATTGTGTTATATAATTATTCTTATTTCGTACCCTGTAAAGAAAAATGGTTTACCCACTATACTATTTCAACATCAATACACACACAAAGATACACATATGATTAAGCCCCCCCCCCCCCCCCACACACTTTTTTCAAACTCCTTTAATATAACCTATTGGTTTACTAAGAACACTAATGTGTTTTCTCCTCTTCCACTGTACGAGGGACGGGAGGCGTCCCTTCGCCCGGACACCTCTGACACAACTGAGCCGATTCCCCAGTGCATACTGTGTACCCATCCATTGTTTGGGCATCAGAATTCCCTCTGATGCCCAGGACCCGACTACATGATAAATTCTCTCCCTGAATGTTGGGTGAGAGCACCGGAGGAGAAACAAACAAACTGCATCTATACACTCCTATTGGGGGACTTGTAAGTCAAATTCCCTCCCCTAAATTCTTTTGTCTTCATCCCACCTACATGCCCAAAGCCTGATAAGGGCGGAAGTAGTTACAGCAGAGTGAGTTCAAACTACAAACCACGCATGCGCAGAGCGCTCCCAGGAGTAGGGTAGCCAAGACTCTATGGCCTCTTTAGATCAACTGCGCATGTGCAGCTTATTGACACATGTGTGGTTTCATTCTATTTACCAGCATTAACCACCTATAAGGATGCCCTGTACACAGCACCATCCCTTTGTGTGGCTGACTGCTGACAGGCTGCCCTTCTACTCATCCACCAACATGGATACATTTAATTAATCTTCTACTTAAGATAGTTTTGACTGTAGTCTTTCATTCATAGAGAAAATAATTATCTTTGTTTACCTCCCCCTCCTTCTCAGATTATCTTTAGCATACCTAAGGTACATCTTTCAATAGTTAACACTAAATTATCCAACAAATGTAAGTATCCTATCCACTTTTTAATAGTCCCTACATTTAAAGGTTAAGTCCTACCTAAGCACTAATTATTACCTTCTCCTCCAATTCCAGAACTTTTTCTTAGCTCAAACAGGTAACAAAAATATATTAAACCTGTCACCTTTGCAGGAGCTTTTGACTTATGAACAGGTAATTTTTTAAATTATTTATTTTACCATATATAACAATACTGCTTATACTTACTTGAATAACTATATTACAGCCCGATTCCTTGTAAAATCTACTCTTCTCACATCAATATACTCTCTATCTGCTGGACACAACAACTGGTCCTTTAAGAGTTTTCATTAACTCATTGAATACCGATCTTGTTATCTTGCAACATTGTTACAATAGATGCAAGTTATTTTTTTCTATTATTACCTTCAAGCTTATGATTATCATTTTTGCGACCTCTAACCATCTAAACTGTATTTTATTAGATATTAAATCACCCTAGTGCACAACTAAAAAATTCCCTAGTGCACTCTGAAAATTCAATAATCTTCTTCAAGATGGTCACTAACAGTCCTCACTCCTCCCTAAATAGGGTCTGTTTCTCAAACTGCGACCATTATTCTGCTTAAGGGTCCCTACTGTCCAGGACCTGTCTCACAGGTAAGTGTCCAAAATACATAAAACAGAAAAAAGAAGACACCAAAAAAAAGAACCTTAACCTTATCCAATAGAGCAAAGTTGCTGCCAGCTTCCTGCTATCATAATCCCATGTAGGGAGCTAGGCAGTTGATGCGTTCCCTCAACATTGAAATAAAAGATTTACTTGTATTTATTAGGAAAGTTGTACGAGTTGCATGAGTTGCTTGAATTTTTTTAATGTACAGTCTGTACAATGAAATAGATAACATAAGGGAAGAAAAAAGAGACTTAACAGGTAATTATTTCATATATCCGACAATTGATTTCCAAAATTTACCAATAATTGGACAATGCCCAATATATTTGGGAAAATGTGCCTGGATTATTACAACCTCTTTTCTGCACTATTCCATATAGTTGTGGAATGTGGAGGTTGTAATAATCTAGGCACATTTTCCCCAATATAGTGGGCATTGTCCAATTATTGGTAAATATAAGAAATCATTTGTCCGAAATATGAAATTGCAGAAATTTGTTCTATTTGGAATTCTGAATTCTGAGTGCAAATAGGTACCCTAGGTAATAGGTAACCAAAGATTCTGGTTCTCTTTTTCAGTTTATTTCAAATAAAGCTATTTGTTAATTCTATAAATTCTGTAAATTTTTCCTAATTTTTATTGGCTGAAAATATTAAGTGAACCATACATATTGCCCTTTTAACTTGACATCATGACCAAGGTAAAGTATATGTGAGTTACCGCATTCTGCCACCCCCCATTAATACTTTTATCTCAACATGAACCACAGTGAACTGCACTACAGTGGAAACAAGGTCTTATTGGGGGTTTGCCTGATACCTGGTTTGTGCTGCCCAGCCTTTTGAACAGGTTGTGTAGCCAAGCAGGATGCAAAGGGCCTCAGACACAGTACTTTGCATCACGCCTGGGTTATCATTCAAGGGAACAAAAGGGTTCTTTAACCAGACACAATAAAGTGGACATCATGGATAACCCAATATGCTTTCATGGTCTGAACATACATCTCTTAAACTTACAAGAGTTCACCTTAAGAGGGGTTTGTGAAATCTCTACTGCAATTATGTGTTAATTAAAGAGAAACTATATGTTTTAAAGCTGAACTCTAGTAATATATAAAAAAATCATGAGTAGTGGGGCTATTTAATAATTGCAGGGGGAAATTATTTTTCTTGGGTATGTTTTAAAAATAATTTTACTTACCTCATCCCTATGCCCCTTGGCAGCCAATGTTTTCCTCTTCCATCGAATGAACTAACTTAAAAAAGACAAAACTTTCTCTTGTTTGACAATGAAAAATAAAATACACTTTTAGATTAGGTTTTGTTTTAAACTAAGTTGGCTAGTTGAGAGCAAATAGGTGAGGGTAAATGTTTGTAATGGGAAAGGCCGTTCACCCAAATTGACATTCGACCACCCGAATCATTTTGCTCTATTCGAGCGAATAGCTGACGAATCGAATAGTGAGCTATTCGACCAACACTATTTATAAGTAAGCATAGGTCTGGTAATATATATTTATTTGGTATTGTATGAAGACAATATATTCTACAATATAGTCTTTTTTGATTCCAATGCTGTTCTATGCAAAACAGAACTGCTAGTGTTACCATGAGTAGAGTCTGAAATTGTATGCCTGAGTGAACCTAGTTATTACATTAGAAAACTGTTCAATGTTATAAGAAAGTCCTCGCTAGCACTAATTCATAGTTAAGAACAGTCTTTTGGGAAACTTTATGAATTTGGTCAACTTTGTTCCATATGTGTGCAAATCCATTAACAATTTCTAAATAGATTATGAGGTATTTCTTTATTTTTAGACAATCTTACATCTATCATCTGCCTGTGTTAATAGCCTCCCCCAGGAGCCGATACCCGAGTGATCCTAAGGTCTGTGCTAATTAATAGTAAAGATCTTTCCAGGAGCTGTAAAGTATAATGTACAATATGCAAACTAATGATTAAGCACCACCCTAGTGCAATGACTATTTCAAGGCAAATCTCATTTGGAAGGAAGAAATTGATGGCATGGCATGGCAATGAAATAAATGTAAGATAAGAAACTAGTTAACAATAAAAAATGTTGGGGGGGGGGGGGGGGGGTGTGAAGCTTATAAAATGCATGTAATACTTATTAATAAAGCAGGCCTTGCCAAGACTGAAATGTAAATTTGAGAAGTAGAGATCTGACATTTACCAAATGAAATTTTGTTATTTGACCTCCTTCTGTAAACATTGACATTGCAGTCACATTTATAATAGATTTCTGTCTGTTTTTTCCACAGCTGAATGTTTCCATGGGGAACGTTAGCGCTTATTATAGCTAGGAATTCACCTGCACCAGCTGTGAGGCCAACACATAAAACACATGCCAACTCCCAAATCCCGCAGTCTCTAAGCAAACCTCTGCTTCATGATTGTCATTAAGTAAGCATTCATCCTGGGATGGACGGTACAATCTCTTCCATTTGTTTCACATGGAAGAAAACAAAATATCCTTCTATTTTATTAAAACAATTCAAAATGAAAAGAAGAATGCCTTTTACTTATAATAGTCCACATATCTTTTGAGCTGGACTAAATCTACTTTTTAATCTGTAATCCTGTCAATGTTTTCTCTATGCATTCCAAAATAGGCTAGAACACTGTAACACACTATATCAATATAAACTTTAAAATCTAAATATTAACTTTTGGTAAAGGTAACTAACTCAACCCTATTGAAAATATAAATTGCCCAAAAAAAGAATTTGAAAGCCTGTTGTTGAAGGGGGAAAAAAACATAGTGGCTCGGCCTTTGCTAACACAAGGAAAAACCTTATAGGCAGCAATCTTCCTGGAGGCAAAGACCTGCACAAGAACTGTTTGGCCAAGGAACCCTCCAAGTTCTTTACTGGTCAGCTTCAGGACCCTTAATAAAAAAAAAAGCCTACTGTATGCCACAGCTTCTTCTGTTCTTCCTAAAGCCAAAGACATAAAGCACATTAGCCTGGGACCTACAAACATCCCATCTATGACCTTCTCAACCATACCATGTCACACTCTAAAATAAAAGGGTAAGCAATCAACTCTCCTGATACCCATGCTGCAATGGTAGAGTCTGTTCCGTATTCCTATCTTTTTATTGAGTTTTGAAGAATTTTCATGGACATCATATTTGACTTTTTTAAACAAACAAGTAGACAAACAGTAAGTTACAAACAGTAGGTACAATGAGCACCCTTGTCCGGTTATTATAAAGTTACAAACCATAAATCTTAGACAAGACATGGATAATTAAAACCAAACAAAAACAATCTGTCATAAACTTAACAGAGATGAGATCCAAGGGGAAAGTAGGGTCAAAGGATGGGGGAACTGTCATATCTTGCAATACTATTAACAGTGTCAGATATCTCCTAGACGTTAATGTGTGTTTTCCAAGGTTCCCAGGATAGGTCAAATTTGTCTGAAGTATGGTTGAGAGTGTGCGAAAGTGTCATGGTAGCTGCAAGGCAGGATAGTGGACCCTCTGTGTCACCAGCTTGGCAAGTGGATATGTGCACAGGGTGCAGAGTCTGTGAGGCAGCTGCCCAGTCTTCACCAGAGCCTCTAGACGTGAGGGTGTTTT
Source organism: Pyxicephalus adspersus (assembly GCF_032062135.1). NCBI lineage: Eukaryota > Metazoa > Chordata > Amphibia > Anura > Pyxicephalidae > Pyxicephalus > Pyxicephalus adspersus. The sequence goes on from NC_092860.1 coordinate 80,737,960, forward strand.
GCGCTATGGGCAACTGCCAGGTTGTGGCCTCTGTGCACGCAGAGGCAGGTGACTGCTAACAAGCTTGAACAAAAACGCAGGGGCAAAAGGAGATCCAAGAGAGTAGTCAGACGAGCCAAAAGGTCAGGGCAGGCAGGGAACAAGGTTGGTCAGGCAACAGGCAAGAGGTCAGGAGGGGCAGGAAACAAGCGTAGACAGGAAGCAAGCCAGGGCAAGTACACAAAGAATCTGGAGCAGGAGAAACAAACATCAGGAACTTGGAAGCAGAGTCAAATGATCTCCTTATTCAGGCAACTTCTCGTTGCCCTTCACTTCCTTTTAAGGGCAGGGCCTGTGATGAATGGAGCCATGTGACCTGCTGCATCCTACTCTACCACCAGAAGGAGTCCAGGAGACTAGATGGTGTTCACAACTCCACCAGCAGGGGGAGCACGTTGGCGAAACACTCTAGTCCTCTGTGGTAGTGAAGCAGCTGACTGGGATTCACATGAACTGGACCAGGAAGTGTACTGAGGAGATGATGCCTTAGCAGAGCTGGTGCTGGCAGCATGGGAGTGAAAGGTGGGTGGCACTGAAGGAGGCACAGATCCCTTGGACCTGCATGTGATGTGTCTATCATTTACCATGATCCATTTTAATTTTGAAGTGAGTGGTTCTTTAGGATTATTATCTTTATTCCATGCTTTAGCTAATATTATGAGATCAGTAAACAAAAAGAGCTTAACTCACTTCTTTGTAAATTTAGGGAGCTGTTGGTTGAGATAAGTGAAAAGAGCAGCTTTCGGGGTTTTTCTGTCTCCGTTTGTATAATCCAGGACAGAAGTGTAAACATTTCTAACCAGTAGATTTGGGCTGCAGGACATGACCACCAAATGTGCTCCAAGAGTAAAGTCTGTTCCGAAACAAACACTTCCCCTACAGTGCTTAGTGGCTCCCCTCTTACCTCCTGTCAGGACACAATGCTGTGGGGATTGATGAGTGGAACCACTGAATGTAATGTGGACCAGGAGACCAAACCTCCCAGAAGTGTCAGCTTATGCACAATCATTAGGTAAAAAGTTTGCTTTAGTGCAGCAGAATTTGATGGTTTGGATAGCAGGACAGATAAGTATTTATGTTAATTTTCTTTTTTTGAGAATTGAGTTTTTGTAACAATGCCCATTTTATAAACCCATCTGTGGGTAAATATTAGCTCCACTTTCTTCTAACCCAATGTAGGTCACTTGCTAGAGTTTCTGCATGGGGTGACCACTTTTCCAGCACCATAAAAGCTCGGTGCTAGCTGGTCTACTGGTTCTTTTATGGATCCTTAAAGGACGTCATTACTAGACAGTCAGTAGGAAAAATCCAATTTATTTAGACAGTGATGTGGACACCTCAAGAAAAATCCCTACTCTTGTGAAAATAAAGGCTCTTAACAAATGAAGAGAAAAGGATCAAGAATAGGTCGTTAACTGCATCTATGTAAATAAAAAGGGTGTTTATTATTTCAGTTGTTCAGTTAGTGGAGGGTGAAAGAGAAATTATTTGGCCAGAGATCACCTTTGATTGTGCACGGTGTTTTGCCTTTATTTAAAATATGGAATATTTTTGAATGATTCATTTTTTATTTGATCTTTTGACATACTCCCCTGTCAAAAGAACTGAAAGATGTTGGCCACAGGCAACGAAATGCAGTCTCGGATTGCAATATTATTTAACTGTGGTAAAAAAAAAAGCCATCTGGGAGCTGGATCAGTTCTACACAAACATAAAATATAGTCACATATTTTAGCAGGTAATGAGTCATGTCTGTTTAAAAGTTCAAGAAACAAATGAACTGTAATTGAAGCACAATATTTAATTTTCCAGCATACTGACATAAATGAAACATCCTATTTCAGTTTATTGCAGAACACAATAAAGTCTTAAATGCATGTTCATACCAAGAGGTACACCGCCAAGTCAAAATGTTTGCTTAGTTTACTACAGACAGGAGACTAATGTTGGCCAACACAGTTTAGTTTATTGCTAATTTCCCTTGCATATAGAATTGCTAGAGAATATGAGAACAGGAATACGAGCTTGAAATCCTTAACTCTGTACACATATAGGGGGAGAGGGGAAGAGGGATATCAGAGCACAGGCATGGCAAATATATTGGCTCTGGTTCTACAGTATTGCTGTTATCTTCTTTACCTTTAGCTTCCACTTTTTTTTAAACATCTTGTGTGTATGCAATAATTGTTAGGTCAAATATCGAGCCTGGTCAAGGTGGCTGTAGCTCCACAAGGGCAATTAAAATTAGAAGACAAGCAACCCACTGGTTAGAAAGGAGAGTGACAATAAATCACAGTCATGAAACTAGCTGGGTTACCCAGAAGGGCAATCAAGGGTCTACCAACTTGGCTGCTGCTGCAATTGAAGACTTCCCATTCCCTACATCTTCATAGTGTTTTTAAAAATGTAGGAAAACTTTATGATGATGACACTTAAAGCATGTGGATAGTATGCTTATACACTGCAGTGAGTTTCAGTGCTGATCTTACAAGATTTTTACAGTTTTTACAAGAAAACCACTGAAGATTTAAGAGAAGGAAATGCCCCACAGTCCAGCACTCCAGAGAGGACTGATTTTCAGGCTGATGTATTTGCTTATAAACCTACCATTGTAACAGCCAGCAGCTCCTCTGTAACTACATCTATTAGAGATTGCCTGACTTTATATAGTGGTAAGAATAGGCTAGAGTGAGAGGAGCTGTACAAAAGGTGTATCTCCAGCTTTCTCTCTGTCTTTACGATGGTAAATGTTTTCATATCTTCTCAGTCATCTGGACTCCAGATTCCAAACACTGAAAAGCAACAAAGAAGTTGTAAATATTGCACAAGCAGCTATAAAGAAGTGTCACACACAATGACTAGACAAAGGCAAAGAAGTACCGTAGAGATCCATACACTGCTTTAAGAGAGATATCTATAGAAAAAATCCTTCTAAGGCATATTGTCATATATTCTTTTGGGTGAAAATTGAGAAAGGTGGCATAATTGGAAAGACAACTCATTTAAACATATACAAAGCTGCTTTCAAGTGGACCTTACATAATACATATCATATCAGACACTGAGGAAAAATGTCAGGGGTGGAAAGTCATTTGCAAGCAACTATTGGGTACCTAGATTTGGAGCCAGCATAAATGTACCGACTCTAAGTTTGACAGTATAGTACAACAGCATCAGAAAACGGCAATGTACAAATTACAAAACCAAGTTGATTAGTTAAACTATTGAACCATCCTAAATAGGATCACATTTTACTTCATTAGTCAGCTTGCTTTAACTGACATCACTACTGTTTTGTTTTTTTGTTTTTTTTGTTTTTTAGATTATCCATCTGTAGATAAATGATGCAGAGTAAATACAAAAGTAAAAATATATCTATCACATCTATCTTGTCAATGCAAACATTTATATAGATGTTTTTTTTGACAGAAGCATTTATTGACACAGCAATTCCCCTTGTCATTGTTGACAGCTAGGAATTGCCGCCAAGTGCAAGGCAAAATAGAGACTGATATTCAATTTATAATACTTAAGAGAAACTTCAAACTATTTTGAAACAGTTGGAAGTTTGGGAGTACCGTTGTCCCCAGGAAGAACCATATAAACCACAGGAAGGACTCTCCATGCTGCAACAAATATGGAGGAATCAAACCCCAGGTCATGTGGCCTCAGGGCATCAGGGTTTTTTTTTACTTTAATGGCCAGAGTTCAGTTTTGAAACAACCCAATACCTTGTCCATGTAGGGCAAAAAAACATGTTCGCTTTAATGTACCCCTTTCCAGTCACCTTTCCTTTGCTCCTTCTGCTGAAAAAGAAATGCATGCATCCACAACATCTAAGGATTGCTAAACTAATACATATGCAGAAAAAAAAGAAAAATGTTATTTTCAAAGTTCCCCTTCTATAAAGTCACTTAAAAAAGTAGTTACTTTGATGAGTTATGGATAACAATGAATTTGTATTTCTTATATATTCCCTTATTAAACATTCAGAGTTCTATAAACCTGTTTGAGTAATGCAACTATTTCTGCTTGTCTGCCGAGCCTGTAAGTGTTTTTTAAATGAGTACTGTAGATGCTGGCAAGAGTCGTATTTTCAGTGGATGTTTGTACATTATAATAAATTCACTACAGTGAAGTATATATCATAATATGCTAACAAATGGCACATTTTACCAGGGAAAGTGTACAATTTTTCACGATCTGACTGAGAAGTCTGGATGGCTTCCTGCAGAGAATCTTCTCAAGTAGGACTAAAACACAAACTGTTCTCAAATATACGTTTCTTGATAACGTGTATTATATTTGTGTTTGGAAAATATTACTAGTAATAAAACAATGACTGTTGTTATAATAGTGCATTTAATTAATCCAAGCAGGGCTTAAAGTAGCCCAGTCATTAAGCTACTGGCACTTCTGGGAGAGTCAATATGGATGTCTGGATATCATCTAATTCCCATTAATTACTCCCTACAACCTCCAATGATCACAGGATACAGTAGGTATGTACAGGTCAGCAGGAGGAATAAGTGAGAGTTGTAAAGGACCCAGGAGATCTACCATTCAAGAGGTGTTGGTTTCCTTGTAGAGTTTGTAGAAACATTTCTGCTGAACAGAGCAGTGAGGTAGTGCCCCAGACAACAGAAAGTGATGTATCACCTTTTCTTGTTTTGCAGGTAAACTTGTTATTATACTTGTATTTCATACAAATTTTTGTCTGTTATACTAAATACACGTAATATGCATAAAACACATTGCCACAGAACTAAACATTGCAAGCAAAGTTAATTTATTACAGGTTCATTTATTACAAAACCACATTAATTGTCTCTTATGCAATAAAATAAACTTATCTGTCTGATAGTAATATCCTATTTACACTCATCTGTCTTTCCTTGGTTGTAAGTGCCGCCATCCTTACCTGGACTTCTTCCGGGGTCAGATCTAAGCTGAATGAATGGCACTGAAAAGCACTGCACTATGGTTCATAAGCTTCTGTATGTTAAGTTATGGCAATTTAAAGATATGAACATGTATTTGCTTGAAAATGTAATTTTGGTCAGCCAATCTTCTATCCCACCTACACAGCCAGGCATATGACACACTCATTTCCTGTTCAGTTCTCAGCCTCCTACCTTCACCCTGGACAATAAATTACCATCGTCTTTTTCCAAGGAGCAGGAAACTGGCAACAAAAGCAGTAAAACCACTGCATATCACAACAATGGCTGGTAAAAATCGCAAATCCTTTGGCTGGTAAAATAATAATTGTATTAGAGCTGTTTATGAAGCTGTAGAGCCGAAGTTTACCTCTAACTAAAATATGAATGATTTGGATTGATTGGAATGATCTAAACAGGGTCTGGATAGGTAGGGACAATTCTTGGTATTTTCCCAGTGTTATTATGGGAAGTTATTGATATAACACTAATATACAGGACACTGTGGTTATAACTGCAGTGATTAGTAAAAAGGAATAAAATCCATTTTAATAATATTCCAATAAACTCATCAATCTACATGAAATAGTTAACTTTGTACGTAAAGTATAAAATATTGTGAACATTTAGTTTTGCAGTTTAACTAGCCTCTGGAAATAAAGGTGTCGAAGAATGTATAACAGTTGGCGCTTTAAAACCCTGTAGTCTTTGTGAATGTTTTTGGATGATTGATCTTAAAGCAGTACATCATTGATTTCTCCCAGGGCAGTACCACCCTGTGAGCACTAGATCAGGAACTGCTTCCCTTGATGGATTATACTAATATATCATCCAAACGTAGTCAGGGCCATGATATGTTCAACTAATGCATCTTCCCGATCAGGACACTATTAAGATTTATTACTCAGAAGGATGCTATAGTAGGAACAAGTTGGCTTAATTTGAAAAGAAGTGCCTGTGAAGTGACATATTTAAAGGTGTATATCTTGATATGCAACTGGTGCTAAAGATCAGTTCAAGAGGACAAATTAATCAGTGTAAATGTAAAACTAAGTAATGGCATTCATATTGTACTCATTTATAAACCCAATTTAGCATAAAATGTATCATGCCACACAAAATATATGCTTATATAGCAAATAAACAAAACGTACTGCTTTGGGTTTTGTTTTCAGCACTTTTACTGTACCAAAAAACATATACTGCTTTATTTAGAATATATAAACACAAATTCTTAACCAATAGTGATTTATTAAAAGAAAAAGCTAGTATATTCCTTTTTTAGTTTAGGTCAAGATCTATTATTACATTTTTTGGAGTTTTGTAAGTGGTGCTAATCTAATGTTTTTGAGTTGAATGAAAATTCTTATGGGCAACTATAGCAGAAATGTTTCTAATTATTTTCTCTTCTAGGTAACTTTTCATTGTCTGCTTTATTATCAATTGTATAGGGATAATTGAGTCTTCCCATCCTAACTCAGCAGTGTAGGTTCATGAAGAATATCGCTCCCTTCCATGTATACACAGAAGTTTTTTTTTCACAAACGCCACTAAAGCACCATTCCTAGCCTGTGCTTCCCACTGAAGAGGGAGACACGAGTAGTTTATTAACCTCCCTAGCGGTATTCACGAGTGTGGCTGTAACCCTCTGCCACAGTTGGGGTGGAATTGCAATGGAGTTTTTAAGTCTTATCTGGTACCTACGTGCTCGCGGTGTCCTCCAGTGGTGCCCCCGGTGTAATCAGATGGATCCTCTGCATAGTCTTTGGTAGATCTAAAGGGACTGTAAAAGCAGTTTGTAAGGCGTATGTTTTTGTTTTTTTGTTGTGGCTAGTTATATGTCACTTTCGTCCTTAGGCCCCACTTAGACTTGTGGTTCAAAATGAGGATGTTAGCTGCTCCTACCCTCCCCTCTCCAGTATTATGCCATTTTAGTCTGCGGTTATTTTGTCAACTGCAGTTCAATTGCAAATGCACTCAATCTCTGTGTCATGGTATTGTGTGTGGTTGAAGTTGAAGCAAGCAATCTTTGTGAGTGCTTGAACCCACATGTACAAATTGGTTCTAAACCACTTCGATTTAGCTGGATTGGGAGCACGGTTGAGCCTGTGGCAGATTGCTGTGGTCAACCGCAGGTCTAAAGTATACCTTAAGTCTCTAGTAGCAGGTTAGCAAACAGCCTCTAGCAGAAATGGGTTAGGCAGAAGGGCAGCAGTTTTCCCCATCCCATCGACTTACTTTAATATGGACCACAATAGGCCCACCAACCCCTCATCCCATGTGCACTTTCTGCACTTACACAGTCTGCTCCATCAAATACTCCATCAATTGAATCCTCCTTTATAAAGTGTCAAAGAGGTGACCAGTGGGACCAACCATTGTATCCCCTGGGTTTACTGAAAGAGCATACAATTTGTTGCTGAACCCTTTAGACATCACTCTAGTCCAATGTTCCTGTCTAGGCTGCCTTGTGGCCAATCCAGTAATGGTATCTGGTGCCAGATATCTGCGGCAAAAAACATGCAACACAACATAGAGCCCCTTCAAAGGCTTCCGAGTATAGCCAAGTGGTGAGTTTATTTAACATCATCAAAAAACCTTATCTGGTTAACATGCATCTCTGCATTTTTTTTATATAAGAGGGTAAATCAGTATTATTACATAGTTACATTTAACTATTCATGTTCAGTTACATCAATAAATGTACAAATGCCCTTTAAATGTGGTTCCTTTCTTAGAATCATAAAAAAATGATGGCGCTGTTATACCCTATACATAATAATATTTCATTCTGTACTGTAAACTTAAGTGGTTAACCTTCAGTTTGTGCAAGGATGCATTCTTCCATCCCACAGTTCCTTCCTAGAGAATTCTCCTACAAAATTATACTAATTAGTTTTTAATGAAGTCTCCAATGTGCCCTAATTTTGGCAAATAGAGTTGTCATGACCTTACTGTACTTGACAGTGCCGGAATAACTGAAACATAAGTATATAGAGTACCTGAATAAATGCCCTCAGGTTACAGAAATGCAGACAAGCTACATTCATATTTCATACATATATTTCGCATTATAAATATTTCATATAAATATTGTAGTAAATAGGGAATTCTTTGTTTAAAAAGAACTCCCATCTAATTAAGTCTGTCTAAACCAGTTAACACTTACTATTCTATCGTTGGCAGAAAAGTGAATATGTAAAGTAGATCTCCAGTACCTGCTAGCCTTATGAAACATATATTAGTGTTATTCCCTTAAATACATTACGCTGACAATACAATTAATGCAAAACAATGTACCAACACAAAACAAAAATACCTATTAAAAATAAATCAAAGAGAGATCATTCCATGGATCTTTTTTTTTTTTTTTTTTTTTTTTTTTTAATTCTTAAAATATATTATGTGCATTTTTCTGTAAATGTACCAAGAATGTATAGGCTACCTAGCATGGTAACACCAAAAACAGTATATTCACCAAAAGATTTGTATTTTTTTTTAATACAAATGTGTAATGAGAGGTATGCCTTAAGTTGATCCTTAAAAACTATGCTCCACCATGAAGCCCCTCTCCCTGACAGCTGGGGAGTCAAGTCAAAACTGCTGGGGATATAGGAAAGATATAAATGTTTCAGCCAAATTTGTTTTTTTATTTTAAACCTTTGCTGATAGACATTAAAGGACATTCGAAAAACTTTTTTTAGAGGGCCAGATGGTTTCTTCCTTATGTAAGAAAGCATCAAAACAAACTGTTAAACTTTAAGTTCTATATACTATTTAGGTCTCCCGAAATGGCAGCACATCAAATGTTGCAGAAAAGGAAACATTTACTGATGTTCTATAGGCACCAACATTTTAGGGCCATGCAGAACTTTCAAGTCAAGACAAAAAAAATAGACTGTGATTCAATATTTGTTCCACCTGGGACCACCCATCCAAATGCATTACATCTATGCCAACCCCCTGCCATGTTTCCTTCTTATTAAAAAAGTGGAAGAAGAGAACCATATCATATGCCATATGCCAGGAAATTATAATATTGTATATATATATATTATAGTTCCGGGGGCATTCTTTGTATATACAGTGTATAGAAATGTCCTTGGTTGCCATAATTACAAGGAAGTAATATTTACATTTGTGTCAGTGTTAGAAAAGAACAAACATTTTCTAACTAACATTGCATTATTTGTTCATGAACATAATATTATCTTCAATTTAATTTAATGTTTTTATGACCTGATGAAGCCCCTTGCTGGTGAAATGTGTCGGGATAAGATACATTATAACACCCTTTCTCAATCCAAGCCTCCAAGTGGGATTTTTGGTGAACAACCTTTCTAGCCAGTTTTTCAGTGGTATATAGACAAAGTTTGTTTATTTATAAACTCTGTTTTATGCTTTTAACGATTTGTTTGAACTCAATAAAGTGTAAACTGTTTCTATACAATTCTAGGTGCCTTTCTTCTCTTCATGTACATAATATACAATAATTAAAAAAAATAGTTTTTTGTCTATGTAAAAAATTTGAATTACATCAGTAAAGTGATTCAGTGTTATACAATGAATGCAGCAAGTTAATTTTATTGGCTTTAAAAATAATGTATTTTTCTTTATTTTCACTTAATGATTCTGCCAGTAGCACACTTCCTGTCCTAGAGTGACAACATTCACTCGCCATAATGTATATATGAAAGAGCAGTGTTGCCACCCTGGGACAGAAATGTCTTAGGACTGCCTTACACCTGCCCCCCTTATAAAATAGGGACTACATTTCTCATCCTGCAGCTAGTGCCTCTTCTTTAATGATAGCTGCAACTACTTTTGTTACTATTTGCAAAGTTTTACAAGTAAAACATAAAAAAATCAAATCTTTGTGAAACCCATGGTTACCCAATAGTTAACCCAAAGCAGCTTTTAATTACCTATTTCCCCCTATGCTGCCCTTAGCTAATATTTTCTGTTGATTGTTGATATGTTTTACAACAAATACATTTCAGTTTCATTGTGTTTGTAATTGTTTTCAGTGTTGCATTGCAAAAAATATGCAAAAATGATATTTCTGTTTGCAAACAACTCTTATATATGTTCCCGCAAAATTACTTTTAGAGTAGTATAAATACTTTCAAAATAAAAAAAGTTTTTTTTTTTTCATTTTTTCTCTAGAAATTAAGAAACCTAGATTACATAGAAAATAATGTTTTACAAAACATTATTGCTGAAAGCAAAGTTGATTTGTCACAAAAACACAAGTCTTGTATTACTTGATCAAAGGTATTGCCAAATGAACACGCTTATAATGGAAATGCAAACACTGATGTGGTCCATAATGGGAAAAATGTATAAAAAATAAAATGGTAAACAAAAATAAATGGTAAAATAAAACTACTAAAAATATACACTTTCAAAACACTTTAAGGGGTCTATTTATAAAGGGAATCTAACATTCACTGAAACCTTCCCTGGTGGAGAATCGATTGCTGCCATTGAAACACATGGAGAAGATTCTTCACCAGGGAATGTTTCAGAGAATGCCCGATTCACTGCTTTATAAATAGAACCCTATAAATAATTATTGGAATGCCAAACTATGACAGCTAAAGTAAAGTTTTGCACCCTTTAACAATATAACAATAAGGATCACTTAAAATCCAAAGGTTCTGCTATGGTGGTTAAAAAGGTTATAAAGGAGAAATTGGCAAACACTGATAGGAATTGTTCATGTGAACATTTTTCAGCTGCCCAGCAGATGGTGACAGTGAGCAGGTATTCTGGTGAATATTGGTTACATTAATTGCTCTGCTCTAACAAAGCAGACCTCAGATTTCTTTTCTGCATAATTGGAAAAATTAGCCAGTTTAGCTGTCACATCTGTACGACCCCAATGAACCAGAGCAATTTTTCATTTTTTCTGTTATCCCGTTTGTTCGGCAATAATTTGTCATCACCTAAACAAATATGACTTTTTCTAGTGATATTAACTTTATATAAATCCATAGAAAAATAACAAAAAATAAAAACCCTATTTATCATTCTGATCAGAATTGGTTTGCAATGTCCATTTTTTCCTGTAAACAGAGAGCATATATTTAAATCTTTTACCTTAAATTACACATAAATCTTTTTTACATCTGATAATTTCCAGCCAGTGTGTGTATGGGGAAGGAGGAACAAAAGTGGGGCAGAAGAACAAGACATACTACAGATGTTCAGTTTACTTCTATGACTTTTCATGGTTTATTTAGCTCACTTATCTGTTAGTCACAAGTCTATATTACTGATCTATCATATCAATCTTTCTCTAAATAAAAATGTATGTCAATACACTCTATATCTGAATTTTCATCATTAAATAATACCTCTTACAGTGAGCATATAAATGGCCTGATGTATGAATGCTCTCCAAGGCTGGAGAGAATACAATTTCGTCAGTGAAGCTGGGTGATCCAGAAAGCCTGGAATAGATTTCTTAAAATCATTTGCTATTTGCTAGCAAATGTTATGAATCCTGGACCAGAACCAATCCAGGTTTGCGAGATTACCCATGAAAGTGTATTCTCTCCAGCCTTGGAGAGCTTTTATAAATCAGGCCCCAAGAGAGAAAAAAGGCTTGTTAACTCCTAATTGATTTACATCAAAGATCTTGAAGGTATCTTTTATTTTAGGTACTTTTGAACCTGAGATGGCCAAATAGACCCCAAAGCAAAGCCTATCAGAAGTACCAATTAGGCCCATTCTGACAATATTCTTACAGATTGAGCAAGGAGCTAACAACCTTTTAATAAAAAGATACAGTTTAGGGATGAGGTTCAAATTTGAGCGCATAGTGGGATACAGTCAAACTTCTACTTTTGAAACTTCTGAAACTTAGAAATTCAACTCAACTAACTAAGGGTTGGCATGATAACACTGGATGTGTCCCTACTATGTTATTACCTTATACACATTGGATAGTACTCCTATTGGCCATTCAAGTGTGGCCTGTATTGCTTTTCAGATGAACTGAGATGTATTGTGTGTGCAAGCTTATTTGGTCCAAAAACATATTCTATCTACCAATTTTCTTCTATACTCTTTTTGCATTTACCTTGCTTTTAGAATTTATCTTGTTTAATTTTAGGTTTATTCAGGTTTAAGTCTGCTGTTTATAACCACTAAATATTTTAGATGCATGGATCATCATGAGATTTAGGGGAGTATACCTTGTTCTACTTCAATCTTAGCTCTCAATTAACCAACAGCAATACAAACAGATCTTTCCAAATGGGTGAAATAAAACTAAAGAGTAATTAAAGACATGTTTATTGGTTGTGTAAGTGTCTTTGCTTTGCACTTAATTTCTCTTTGCACTTTTTTAATAATATTTTATGACACAAACTCAATTGGGAATAAACAATATTCACATCATTCTGTAAATCAAATGTGTAAGAGTATAAAAATTTGCTTTAGTAACAGGTGTCAGCCTGAGTCAACCTCATAATAATTGTCAGCAAATATTTATATTATTCTACTGTCTGAACAAAAGATGTCTAACGTGGTCATGGAGCGTATAAATCATAATGACCGTTGTTCAAAAGTTCATTTCTCTACAATCAACAACTTTCAAGCTGCAACAAACTGCACTTGGTGTATACTATATATAAAGCAATATCCCTGAGTCAAGGGTCTTTCTATAAGCCAGGGAAGGGAAAATATCATCAGGAGGACAATAGACAAGTGCTGAACAGACATAATCTACTCAAGTGCCAGTGATCAGACCTTAGAAATGCTTTCTGAAAGTGAAAGGTAAAAGCAGAAGTACATCATCTTGATGAATTTCTGTGGCCGTGGAGGCTGTTATGATTTAGGTAACTTCCATAACAAGCCTTAAAATTACTGAAGATTTGCTGAACAGCATTTATAAATATAAAGATTGTATTTTAGCAAGACAAATATAAACAATGACAGCATAAATGATCTTTTTCTATTTGAAATACTCTGTCTGCTGTTGTGACTAGCAAGAGGCTGTGGACAGGATGAGGCTAGGGAACAGGGTCAAGGAAGAGTGTGGCCAGGATTATAGGTAGAGATGAACGAGTTTAAAGAGTTTTCATTGTGCTAAAATTAGGCCAAGAAATGTTCACAAAATACTATTAGGTCAATGGGGAAGGAAACAGTATAGTGGCTTTTTGATGTTAAACAAAAAAATCTGTGCCTTGGCCATTCAGAACCCAGCTTTAGGTTAATAACAGTAGAACAGTAGAACAGAACAGTGCCCCTGATTCATCAAGCACAATCGGATTATCGCTCGCGCATTCGTATTCGCGATCCGAAATCGTACGCCATCGCGCTATTCAGCAACTGAAAAAGCTCGCAGCCGGAGCCGCGCATCTCCGGCAGCTTTACACTGGCGAGCCTGCATTAAAAGTCACTGTTCCCCTAAAAAATCATTCTTTCTAATAGCACACACATTACCCATAGCCCTAAAAAAAATGCTTGCGCTGTTTAAATGTTTTTAACATTTATATGCGCTAAGAAAAAAGCATATTTTTAAATCTTATTTCTTTCCTGTTAGGCAAGAGTTAACCGAATTCAACTCCTCTCCATAGGCGCCTATGTAAAAGCTTTCGATGCCTTGTCGGATATGTGTGCACGAGCGCGATGCTGCGGGCCTGACATCGAACAACTCTTTTTTTTTTATTCTCAATAAAGTAACAAGCGCACACACGTTCTTTTGCTGCTTACGTATATGTGTGTGTGTATATATTTATTCCTATCCTACAATACTTATAAATAAATAAATAAAACAATATATATATATATACACATATATATATATATATATATATATATATATATACATATATATATAAATATATATATATGGAAAATACTTTTTACATGAAATCCTCCCCAACTCAACTTGCTTCCAGCGAGCGCGGATTTTATTGATGAATCAGGGGCAGTGTATCAGTTATCCATTTGTTTCCGTCATGTTGACACAAGTGCCTGCTTTTGCCCATGTATTTTCAAGACTTCCCGACTTCCCTTCCAACAAATCAGGCCCATTGCCATGATTAACAATCCCCTATGACCCACTCAAACTTTTTCATCTTCTGTGGCCCACTACTTTTACTGCTATAACCTTCCAAATTTTACTGAGCTGCAATAGGATGCACTAGGAGCATCACAAGGCTTGCAAAGCAACAGGGGACATTTTTTTTATAGACAAATCATTTTATCAAACAAATAATTAAAGAAAAAAACTGTTAATTTTAATAAAAAATTAGAGAAGGCAAAATGTTTAATGTAATAATAATGTAATAAAAGTGCAACAAAATTTAAAGAGCCAAAATCATGGTTAAGATCTATTAGCATTGGCAAAACAGTAGATGAGAATTGAGAATTGTCATGTGGAAACCAAGAAGTTAGGAAAAGGGGCCTGGGAAAGTTTTTTGTCCTATTTCATTGTTTTAGTTTTCAACTAACTCAGAGTATATGTATGTAGTCTGACAGTGCCAGCCTAGGAACCCGGAGCCCTCTCTGTCAAGAGCTTCCATAATGAAACATGGTCATCATGCTGGCAATCCACAGACTGCACAAACTAAGTGGTTAATGTGAATTTAACATGCATTCTACCATCACAACAACAAAATGGAGGCATGAGTAAAGTCAAAATCAGTTGGTTGACCATTCTGGCATTTAGCTGAGACTCAGATTCATGTGGACTGGCCTGAACCATCGCCATGCAAAAGAAGTAAATAATATATGATTTAGGAAATATGTGTGACCCCAAACTGTGCTAATTCATTAATTGAAATGAATTGAAGGATAGAAGCTGGACATCTCAATAAATGTATATTTTGTTGTTCATAAAGAAACAAAATAAAAAAAAACCCTATTCATTTTTTTACTGTATTTTATGATTTTGTTGAACCATAACAGTATAAATGTTTACCACTTACATAAATGTATAAATTACTCCATATATGACTTGTGGCACTAGTAAACAGGGTGTTGGCATTTAAGTCTGATTGTCAGAAAACAGAAATGAAAATAACAGCTTTTATGTGACCTTTTTATCTGCTTAAACTGTACCTTGTTGTTTTCCTCCCTCCATATTTTAATTAGCCCCTGTCCCATGCTCTCAGCTAGTTTGATTTCTAAGACACTTATTCTCGTTTTGTTCCAAAAAGATGTACATTGGTTTAGTTTAATAAACGCCAAGCCAATCTTGGACAGAGATCAGCTGTACCACCATCCTGATTGATGGTCCTTTTTTCCAAACAGACGTTAATGTGCACATGAAATGTCAATTCCCTGAAATAATTTGCAGAAGATTAGCTCCATGGTGATTCTATTTGATAAGAATAGGTATTAACATTACCTCAGTGGGCCTATTTGTAGCCTTGCCCGTCGTACTGGTCATTTCCATAAAGATCAGTGAAGTGTGAATGATAAAATAGCGGAAGAAAGGGCTCCATTGCTAATACCAGCTGTGACTGAATTCTGGATTTCAATGTGTTCTGGTGCCTTAATTTATTTCTCCATTACATTTACAACCTTGGACCCTGCTTTGCAGCTATCATTGTCAGACTTTTGGCCTTCTAATTATGGTAAGCACGGCATCTGAATATTAATTACTTTCACCATATTTCACCTCTGCATGTAACAAAGAAACCATCTGATTGCTCATGTCTGCTAAGGGAGGAGTAGATTAACACAGCATAGCCCTTCAGAGATGATACAGAGGTTTTAAAACTGCAGGCTCCAAACAGCACACAAGTAAAATACCTTGGAAAGCACCCAAATGGCTTTGTGGGTTATATAAGCTTCCTTGATGAAATCTAATTAATATGGTTTAACTGCTGAGCAATCTATTGGAAGATTCCACATAGACCTTTTATACTGCTTCCATTATATTTAGGATTTTAAAGTCTCCTTTTTTACTTCCTTTGAGTATAAAGAAATAAAATTGCAAATTCAACAACCTATGCTTTCTCTGCTGTACTGTAATGTTCATATCTTTAAGTATTGTTTGTACTGTTATAAAATGTTATGTGGTTCTTAGATAATTTTACTGTCATATGTTTTAATGGTTTGTAGATATTGCACTAACTAAAAGTGCAATAATACTGTCTCATAATGTTAAATGGGTTTTGGCACGTTACATTAAACATAACCAGTGGGGAAAAAACAATATTCAAATTGAAAGCATTCAGAAGTGAAACCAGCAAGGTAAGATTTCGGTGTTAAAAAAAAAAAATGTTGCTTGAGGACAATGGACAAAAGTTGACTTCATAATAAAATTGTGTCATGAAAGAACAAGGCAACTAATTAAAATTTACATTTCACAGTTTGGTGCGTTAAAGAGGTAAACTGATAACTTGTTAATGGAAAGAAAGATTTGTTTTTTTTTTTTAAAAAAACCCACAGACAAAGCCCAGTGCTCTCATCTGATGAAAATTGGCAACATACAACTTCAGTTGAAAGAAAAAGAAAGATGTAGGGTGATTGGTGCAATATGTGTAGTAAAAATCCTACACATTTTAGGAATTTAAATGGTCCTTTATCTTTAAAACTTGGTACTGTTATAATGTTTTATGGAATATTAATATTGGAGGGATGGTTTAATGGATGTTTGCAATGACCATACTAATTTCCCATCAGAAACCCTCCAATTTTATCAGTCCACTACAAACTGAAAAAAGAGACCCACTGAACTGTGAACTACTTTAGCTTTTTTAGATTAATCTGAATTAAAAAGTGAATATAGATTTACTCTACATTTCATGCTTTTCCTATTAAGCACTCATTCATAACATCCATGGAAAAGTCTGGAAGAAGAATATGTTCAAGCCTGGCAAAATAAAGTCAATGGCCAGTCTAAACACCGGCTTCACATACGGACGCCACACCCATGGTGGCCGGTGCATTGAATAGGGGGGCCTCATATGAGAAGAAGTTACCACCTGATAGACTCATACTCATACATGGTCTGTGTACAGTAACTGTTTAGAAGGTGATGTGAGAGACTTCAAAGCAAATACTTTTGATCGTTGTATAACATATTTTGGTTGCTTAAGTCAATGTTTTTACAGTAAGTATGAATTTTATCTGCTGCTCCCATTACTCTTAAGAAAACAGCTTATTTTGCTGTGAAATGCCTAAAAAATACTGGAATTCTGGGTTAAAACAAGTTGATTATGGGTAATGACAACATGTGGAAACACTGTAGATGATTGACCAGAAACCAGGGGAAGTAGAATTACTCGAGAGCAACCATATGTGACGTGAATGATGATTTGATACATGTATTTTACATTTTGTAAATAAAAATGTAAAGTTTTATATATAGTGGTATATTATCTTTTATATGAATTAGCCCGAAAATTCCCAATTTTTCGTAAAAAAATTTAACAGTATATGCTCAATATGAGCTATGATTGGACATACTAAATTAGGCATACCAACCTAATTACACTATGTCCTCAATAAACTTTAATCATCAAATATTGACCAGGTTGCAGAAAGTGGGCCAAATTGTAATTATTGCAGATATTTATAGGGGTTTTAGGGAAAAACTAGTGGTCAGGAGAAAGATCTTGCTAGCAGACACTTAGGGCCCTATTTATAAAACCTTACATTTCCCCAAGCATTCCCTGGTGGGAATCATTTACTGCCATTGAAACACATGGATTTCAACCAGGGAAAATTTGAGGGAATGCCAGACTCCCAGTTTTATATAATATATAATATTGCATATTACAAACCATATAATGGTTTGCAGGCAAAAATATATGCTTGACAAACACAAAACATTAACAAACACATTAAACAATGATACTGTAATTTTCTCAGAAAAAGATGTTATGTTGTCGAGCTTCATCCTTTTTACTGTTGTTATATTTTAAACTTTGGAAGTTTTAACATAATGCAAAGCTTTCATCCAGGAGTTACTAAGACAACAGATACACTTCATGCAGCTTAGGTCCTGTACTGAAATTCCTGCAGAATTAGGCTGTCCATCTGCAATTATTTTATTTCTAATTCTGGCTGAATGACTGTAATTATAGAAGACACTGTGACAGTGTTTGCAAGTAGCAATTATGTATGTTGCTTGAAATTCTTTATTCTTCTGAGAAAAAACCTTGGAATCTACTATTTTGTCTTGTTTGATATAATATCTTATGTGGTAGAGGCTATATATATTTTATATAGTAGATATTAAGATTTGTATAAGCCTTAATCTTGGGGTTCAGTAATGTTAAGTAATGGGGTTGGATGGTTTAGTGTAATATATCCAGCTAAAATCTCCAGAGGCATACAGTGCTTTAGACAAGAGAAGAAGAAGACAAGAACCCCTATCCCTTTTTTTACTGTTTTTATCATAGATTTCCCTTTTATTCCTGTTTAGTAAAACTTATCAATAAGACAAAAATAAGGGGAAAGCATCTCCCAGACAATTGTAGGTATCCATAAAATCAACGTAGGAATAGGGGTATATCAAACAGTGGCACTTTGGGCACAGTGGCATTGGGAGTTCACTTGGGCCTAAATTCACAGTGAATTTTAAGGGCTCTATTTATTAAATGGGGAATCAGACATTCCCTCAAACATTCCCTTGTTGGAATCTTCCAGGTCCATGTGTTTCAATGGCAGTAATTGATTCCCACCAGGGAATGTTTGAGAAAATGTCAGATTCACGGTTTTATAAATAGAACCCTATTAAGTGCCATCACCTTACCCTCTCAGAGAAAAGCATGTGTAGAGAGGATTAGGAGCTAGAAGAAGGAAAGAGAGGATATTTACCTTTGGGAACCTCCAAGGGTTGGATGCATGCTACGTGTGGTAGCCTTCTTTCCCTATGATAGATCTTTTAGGAAAAAGGCTTTCCCGCCTTAGAACCAGGGACTCAACTGTGGAGCAGCAAACTCCCATGACTGTTAAGGCAAATCGGGAATTATCCTCAAGAAAGATCAGCCTGACCATGCAGACATGCCTGTAAAGCATTTGGCAAAAGTTTTACCTTGATGCCATAATGCTCCAAGTGTTGCTGGCGGGATGTTTAGGTTTTCTTTCTGGCCCAACTTTCCCAATGGCAAATCATCAGGTGTTACTACAGATTCTGAAACTAGATTTTACTGATTTTTCCCATGAGAACAAAATTTATTTTGATGATTTGGATTGATTGAACTGGATCCGACCTAAGACTTTTGAAGAATTAGTAAGCAACCTAGGCCCTAACGAGACCCTAACTTGGTCTAAAAAAAAAAAAAAGAATATGCTCAGAGACTTGCTGGACCTGTTCTACATCTTTAAAATATAGTTTGCCACTCTTTAGAGACTACCTCATGAAGAGAGAATGTCAAAAGTGTGCAAAGCTGTCATCAAATCAAAAGGTAGCTATTTTGAAGAATTTAAAATATTAAACAAAATCCTGTAAACAATGTTTGAACCTAATTCCATATTATTCAATCTTCAATATTTATCTTCAATTTAGCAAAAAATGATAAAAATAAAGAAAAAACATTAAATGAGAAGGTGTGTCCAAACATTTGACTGGTGCTGTACATTCCAGACCCTTCCAGCAAATCTTCAGCATTTCTCTCAATCAAAAATTTTATAAGTCCTGAGATGTCAAGGGAAAGGTTCTGCTTTTGCATTCTGCAATGCCCTGTACAGTCTGTCCCACAATAACAACACTGAAGAAGTTTCCTCCATCTGCTTGGATGTGTAAATCTCTTAATAGTTCATGTGTTTTCTCTGCAGGGAATAGATATCGGATCATGTTCAGACTATAGGTATCTTCCATATCTTCTGTATAACCTAAGACATCCCCTGAGGCTGGAGCAGAGTGTTCCTCTTACTCTAAATATGACACTATTGCTTACCCCTCAACGGCCTTTTTTTAGGACTAATATGTCCAAAGCTTTAGTTTTGGGGATAGGAAAACTAGAAATAACTCTGCAAGTAGAAGGGCCAAGATCAAAAATTACAGACTTAAAGTATGGAATGTGGATACCATTTCCTGTCACATACATACAATCAGTTCTAGAACCAGCAAGGTGGAACATATTACAAAAGGGCTTCAGTGCTGCAAACTCCTACCTCCTACCTTTATTCCCACATTCTGTCCTCATAAACATACACCAGGAGAATAAATATGATAACTTGGCCTCAACAGTCAATCAAAGACATGAAACACAAAATAAATAAAAAGGCAATGTGCATACCTTTTTTGTTTGTGTATCCTGTAAGCAGAGCCAATCACCCCTGCTATAGCAGTCCTGGAAGATAAGGAAAATACTACCTTGCTTCAATTGCTTGGGAGGCACTTAAATTAGCCATTTTTTAACACATAAAATACATGCAAGACATCTCCAGGCCAGGTTTGTTTTGCAGGTAACATAATGCTTTCAATGGTATAGTTAACATATCAAATGAGAACAAAGATGAACTGTTTGGGTTTACATCCACCATCAGTATGGGACAGTGTTTTAAAGCTCTTTTACTGCCTGGTTATATATAAAAAGTTATTATACATAGTATGAGCAGAGGTGCACTTTTACTAAAGTCGGAGCAGTAACCAAGAGGAACTTAAGTGTCAGTTGCTATCGGATACAGCACTTTGCCTGAATATTTATCCAGCACTGACAAGTTAGAAAAATAAATTAAATATTTTAGTGCAAATGCACAGCACAGTTAATTCTGTAAAAAAATGGTAACTACCATTGCTAACCTTTAAATACTGTAGCCTACTTGTCACAATACTTTGCATTAAAAGTACACGGGAGGAAGGGGTGCATCAGACCTGCACTAAATACATGCACTGTAGTTGGGACTGGGGTGGGATGGGGGAAGTTAAGCAGCTGTACTGCATGATGCACACTAAGGTGCAAACGTCTACACTAACACACTGGTTAGCATTTAACACACATAGGAGTACACTGAATCATTGATTATAAACACATAAAGAAAATATTGGTTCAGAACATGAGAATCACCTAGCATGGAGGATCACCACACCATGTGCTCGCATCCCAAGCCAAAAGGCTTTCTCTGTACACATGGTAGTATTTATACATAATTATCTAGCCACTTTTCTTTCCCACTCAACTTTATTTGTATAACAAGCTATATATTTTTATTTATATTATTTTTATAACAAATATACAAAGTGCACAGACCTTTAAAAATGCCATAAAAGATTATATAAACTTCTTTTTTAATAGGTCTCTATTTGTATAGCTTTTTATGGATATCTGCAAAGAACAAAAAAAATCTAAAAAAAAGATACAACCTGAATGTATACATTTTAACCTATCTGATACTTAATTATATCTAAAATTTATGTTAACTCCTTATTGCCCAGATAAATTTGGGAGTCTAATATTGCATTTTTGCTGTGCATTAGTAAAAATGGCTAATGTTTTCCCTTACAGACAATATTATGCAAACTAGACAGATTTTTTTTTATAAAGTAAAGATTAGTTATTCATAGACTTTAGTCATAATCCTTTTTCTGTAGAAACAAAAAATATGATGCCATTGGTTACTGCTTATGAGGCTTATTTTCCTCCTATTGGCAGCAAATATAAAAGTATAGGGTTTTTATATCTCCATTATCCTCCCATTAACTCTAAAATGATAGGAATAAATTCCATCCTGTTTATACTAATTAGGCGTGATATGTAACTGACTGGACCTGTCAAGAACGTTTATTTCTACACCCACTGATACCTGCGATTGGACATCTTCCTCCAAATGACATCAATATAAGGCCTTTATCTTGACACCAGTGATTTGAGTTTAATTCCTTCCATGGATACTAACAATATGGGACATATTTTCTTATCCAGAACACCAAAAAGGAGCATGTTCTTGGGCATATTTTCCGTTCAATGACTTTAGACATGGGCTTGCTATATCTTATTTGTCTTATCTGTATTACCACCATAGATATAGGGCTATTTTCCTTCCACTAAACATTGCCCCTCTTATTTTTACATGTTAAAACAGTTAATGTTTTAATGTCATGTATATTACTGTCCATAGTGACAGACCAATAAACAAGAGGGTGCCAACATTTCTAGGACCTACTGTACCAATAAAGGATTGACCTAGTACTGTTCAACATGGTTTCTTTCAGTGCCACCTTGGCACATCAATTAGAATAGTCTTCTGCAATAACTATTTTATTTGAAAAGAAATATAATAATAATGTAAAAAAGATAATCAGTCATCAAAATATTTTTTGTATCCTCCCAAAAATGTGGCCATGACTTTTTCCTATGACTTTTGAATCTTGAATTTCTCCAGAAGAGAAGGAGGACCAATGTAGCACCACTGCAAGGTCTGATGTTTGATCTCAGGATCAAGTGGTGTAACCAAGTTTGATCAAATGTGAAATTACTAGATTGCTGAAAATGTGTCCACTTCTTACTGATATTATTTTTTTGTGGCCAACTTTGCTGGCAGTTTCTGTATATTTAGCTGATTAGGAATTATAAATTATTATACACTCTTTCATTATTTTCATATCATTACTCTGTCCCAGCCTATTGATGATGACCATGCCTGTACAAGGTTTGTTGGCATGGTCACTTGTAGTGTCCAACAGGGGTGTATGTAAAACTGGAAGACTGGATATAAAACTTCATTGCATGGTCAATAGGTATTTTTATTATGTTCACTGAGATTTATTTACATTTTACAAAAGATTTAGGCAGTCTTCTTTGGAAAGTGAATTATTCCCTTGCAAGAGATATTTCACCTAGCTTAGTAAATGAGTTAAACCTGTGCTGACTTCAATCATGATTACTGGAAAATTAAAATAGAGCGGTCATTTAATCTATTGCATTATAACAATAAAAACTCAGTTCTGCTTCTAAACAAAACTTG
This sequence comes from Pyxicephalus adspersus, assembly GCF_032062135.1. Lineage (NCBI taxonomy): Eukaryota > Metazoa > Chordata > Amphibia > Anura > Pyxicephalidae > Pyxicephalus > Pyxicephalus adspersus. The sequence goes on from NC_092860.1 coordinate 80,760,822, forward strand.
ATTTCCAGCCTTATTATACCCCCCACCCCAGTTGTTTTTACATTTTATATTTGAAATAGGAATTCATCCTCAAATTGTTAGTAATAGGAGCCATAAAAAAGTCATATTTTTCCTTGGAGAAATCTAGCCTTTGAAAAGAACTGACATCAATCTTAGACCATATGGTGGAGGACTTTTTATCATTTAAATTGAGATGGTCTCCAATCTTATCAGTAAACTAATACAAAGCAACATTTACAAATAACTGTTTTTTCTCCTTCTTGTTGCCATTTTCCATTATATTTTTCATCTGCAGACTTGTCTGAAATACATTCTTTCCTTGGAATGGTGCAGGTGGTCATTGTAAAAAGAAAATGAAATCCTATCAATCCAGCAAAACTCCCAAGGAAAGTTTTTTTTCTATAACAAATGATTGACTTCAATAGTGAAATCTCTCAGTCTTCCCCACTATAATTTATATGCAAATAACACTCTTGTTAGAGAGCAGAAAAAAAACCCTCTTGAACTTCTAGAAGGTTTTTAGTGCAATATCTGGCAATTTGACAGGAAACATATACATAAATGACAAAGACAGTTGTACAGATGTTGTAAAAATTTAAGATTCAGAACACTATGGTATTATAAAATACCAGCCATCAATGTATTTTATTAAAAAAAACATTTTCAGTACTATACTATGGTAAAATACCTTAGTATGCAGAATAGTACTTTTTCTTGTTTATTATTTGAGCTATAGTATTTGAGCTTTACTTTTTTTTTTATACCACAATAATGCATTTGCAGGCAATTTTTTTTACAATGTCTTCTGTGATGACAACATAATTTTGTGACTAGTTTAAATCTGGGTTAGTAATAAAGGTATAGCTTGCATTTCAGCTGTAGGAATAATTCAGCTGTCGATTGACTTTGAATATTTCAAATGGAGGTTAAAATCTGACCAACTTTAGGACAAATGCACATGTAAAAAATTCTGATCCTAAAGTAATCTCAAAATGATATCAAATGCAAGCAGGAAACATCTTTTTTTCCTCAACACAAGACGATAACTGGTTGACAGTTTTCTTTCTGGAAATATTACAGATGCTAGCACAATCTACATTCTGATCAGAGATTCCAGAGGACATATTCCTAATCTTTAGGAATAAACATGATGCAACCATAGGATTTCTTTTAAATAGCTTTTTAAAAGCATAATGGAAAAAAATCACTGTATGTCTACAAAGGACTTCCCCTAGAGAGATGGTTAGGAATACTGCTGGAAGTTCCTAACTAATAATGAATACACAGAGAACATTACAAAATATCTCTAATTTGGACACCAACAGTATTTAAAACCTGAAAATCACACTATTGATTTATTGCAATAAAATATTTATCACGTTTCAGGAGTTAGACACTCTCTCTTTATCCAGGTTTTCATGCTTTAAAACCGCAGTAAAGGTGGACTGGATAGAATATTTTTGTACAATCAGAAAGTGGAAACACCAGATCACACAAAAATCAATATACAGCGATAAGTTTTTGATTGTACAAGTTTTATAATCAGATGATTAGATCTACTTTATTGAGGTTATATAGAATGAAAGCTCTTAAGAATTGAGACACATTTCATGGGTATTGAGACACATTTAATGTGTACATGCTAACAAAATGTAATGAACCATTTTCCTTGACTCTTTAGTGTGGTTCTCCTTGCTGTTTTTAAAAAAAAAAATAGTTTTTGGATTTCCTGCCTGCTTTAAAATGTCCATGTAAGAGACAAATAGCTATACCTGTCCTTTAAAGTTCATTTCAAGTGCAGTTTTAAAATTGCACAAAAAATACTTTTTTGATTAAGAAAATTCAATAGCAAATATAAAAATGAGTAACTGACACTAGAGCACATCAAAGAGCAAAACAGTTAGCGTTACAAACTACTTTCATATATCAAAGGGAAGGCTACAGAATGAGATTGACTTTTTTAATGTCAAGTTAATGCCACAGCATCTATATTTCTGCTCATGGCTTTTCTTGTGTATTTATTGACATGAGTGATACAAGAATGCCCATTCTGAATCTTATGTCATCTTGAAACTCACTCAAGTCTCATTTTTATTTACTTTTAGGCTATAATTCAGGTATGGTGCAATACTTCCTTTTTATGTTTTTCTAGTTTTATTTCTCATTAATATTATGTATTTTATATAAGTATTTTTTATGTAGGTATTAAAAAATCTACCACTGTAAACCTAATCTATTTACATCAGACCAAAGAGTGCTTAAAACCCTATCAAAAAAACTGAATGTAATAGTTTTTCATTGATGAATAATATCTGTTCTAGCACACAATTTCTTAGAAGGTATGCAGCAAACTTGCAAGTGTGAGGCCTTGTGTTCAATCCCAGTATCTCAATGGCACCTGTAATTGGAAAAAATGGACATTTTAAGAACTTCTTTTCTTTCTTTTCATTATAAATATTTTCAAATATCCCCAAATTTTATTAAAGATCTCTATCTTCTCAAAATGTTCTAGTGGCAACACAATGTAAGTAAGGGATAAATATGGGGGATGAGTTTAAATCCCAAAGATATTGGGGGTTTTGGCTCAAGCACAACATCCAAAACAAAAAGGGGCCATATTTTTACACATACAGGCAAAATCGTAAGTTCGCTCACGCGTGCGTATTCGAGATCCGGCATCGGATCCCTCTAACCTATTCATCAACGGATTTTCAGCCACCGAGATTACGATGCGTATTCTCCTGACATTTATCACTTGAAATGGTCTGGCACTTCGAGGCACGCATCTCCAGCAGCTTGACACTAGCAAGCTTGCATTAAAAGTCAATCTTTCCCTAACAAATCATTCTTTCAACTGGCACACTGGCACATTCTTTCAACATCTCCCATTTAGCACTAAATAAAAATGTTTTCAAATATTTCAAACATTAGCTTAGAAATAAGCATATTTTTAAATGACCCAATATTTTCAGGTTTGGAAAGAGTTCTCTCTCTCTCTCTTTCTCTATGAAAAGTTATAAATATTTATAAATATATATTTCATTTCATATATGTCTTTTCATTGTTTTATACTATATGTATGTCTTTTCATATTTAGGCTGGGTCCACACAGACTGTTTTAAAAACGCATGTAAACATTTCTGCCACGTTTATATGCGTTTTTATGCCCTTTATGAGCAATTGTAAGCTTTTTAAGAAAGCTTCCATTGAAAACAAGTGTTTTTAGCAGAACTTTGGAATCTGGAAGCCCCCTTTAATAAGGAGACTCCCAGATTTCCGCCACCCCGCCCTGGGGAATGAGTACAGGGGAGGATAAAACCTCTTACACATTACCTGAAAGGGTAAAAAATATGGGTAAAATTTTAGGGCTGCATTCATGTCAGCTGTGGGACTCCTGACAGTGTGGCATCCCCAGGCACTAGGGGTTAAATGAGGTCAAGACTTCCCATTTACCTCCAGTGCCCCTGGACTCAAGCATCATCAGGGATCCCCTTTGCTCAGCCTAACACAGAGCACTGGAGGTTAATGGGGAGACTTGACACCATTTAACCTCTAGTGCCTGGGGATCCCACACTGTCAGGAGTCCCACAGCTGTGCTCATGACATGAATGCAGCTGTGGGAATCATCCTTTCATTGGGGGATAACCTATAATTAAATAAAAGTTTAAAAGTTACACTAAACACACACATTAATTAAATAACTTTAGAAATCTAAAGGATCATATCAATAAATGATTATGGAATGTCCAATTGTAAAAAAACAAACAAACAGCCAAATTTCACGAACTGCGCACCTCCCAATTACAGGCAAATTTGTAGCAGCTTTGTGCATAATGGTGTGCATATATAAGGGTGTTGTTGTCTAACTTGCTTTTTCCTTTGTCTTTTTTTTTCTTCTTGGAGGTGATGGCTGGGGGGGGGGGGTCTCTTGTTTGGTGTGTTGCTAATCTATGTTGCTACATTTCATACTTTGCTTACTATTTAGCACAATAGCTGCTTTTGTTTTTTAAACTTTGAATGTTTCAATGTCCATTTTTCAAATGAGAAGTTAATGTTAATGATGTGGTATTGTGTTTGTAGCCATATTGTTTTATTGCAATATTATGTCTTTATTACCACCTTTAAATGTTTGTTCTACATAAATATTTTCCAATCTAGTTTTCCACCCTTAAAAGGTCCAAATTGGTTTTGTAAGTATTTTATGAATGCAGTATTTCTTGGGCCATTTTTGAACTGTTTTGGCTTTATATGGAAGTGTGGGTTTACATGTGTTTGGTGTGTGTTTTTTTGTTTATTTTTTATTTTGTCATGTAAAATTTAGCTGTGTCTGTGTGGTCTCTATATTTTAACGTGACATTTTAGAAAATGTGTTTTGTTTTTTAATAAAGTTTACAAATTTTGTAGTATTTTTTTTTTTTGTTTTGTTTTTATGTGATCACATTTACAACCCTGGGTGATCCAACAGACCTACAATTTAACAAGTCAATTGTAATTGTTTTTAAGCATTTCTTTTCCCTGAATTGTTAAAAAGGGCTAACAACAGCATAATTGTCTTATTAAAACTCAGATATTGGATGCGCATTGCTGTGTGCCAATGCAGACTAGCTATGTGCACATGAACTGTGTTCTATCAGTTGAAAAATGCACCGGTCACTTTTGTGGGGAAAGATCATCATTTGGGTACGTTTTTATTTTTATGTTTATATTGTTTGTTTTGCTTCATGTGCACTCATGTATGTACATACATGCATATATATATGTATGCATTTATATGTGTGTACATATACATAGAAAACAGAAATTATAGGAAGAAATAGGCAAAGAGGGTTTTTTGGGCATATTGCTTCATATTGCTTCAAATTGAAAAGATTGTGTAAGGAACTTACCCGTCCTGCGAGCCCGCGGTGTCCCTGGGGATCCCAGCCCCAGAGGGAGACGCCGCTGTGGCAGGCAGCACGGCCGAGGCTGCTGCTCTACTCGCAGCTTGTCTCTCTCTGCAGGCGGAGGGATCCGTCCTGGCCAAACTACTGTTCAGCCAGGCAGCATCCATTGTATCCCTTCGGATGTGGTTACTGAAACCCCTGCTCTCAGCACTCCTTTGCATGTGAAAAGTAGTGCACGTCCTAGGGGTGCTGTGGGAAGAGGTGCGCGTGCTACAATGCGTCCCTCTTGTACCCCCCGAGGGCGTGGCACTCAGCTGCCTCGCCCCGGGGCGGGACATAGTTAGTTTGAAATCCTTTCCGCCAATCGGCCGCAGGGGATTCAGTTAGTCTCCTATCAGACGGCACCAGGTGGCGCAAGGTCATTGGTCACTCTGGCCATTTAAGGAGAGCCTGTCCTGTACACCATTGCCCGCTATAAGCCTCTGTTAACACAGTGTGCTTGGGTGCAGCCTTGTGTTGGTTTAAGTTTACCTGCTTTTGTCATCTCCATAGTGACCTGGTCTGAAGTTGACTCTGCTTGAACTCTGCCTGCCCTGACCTCGGATTGTTACTGACCATTCTGCCTGCTGCCTGCCCTGACCTCGGATTGTTCTTGACCTGTCTTTGCCTTACCCTCTTGTACTTTGCTTGTTTGGACTTAACCCTTACTGTGCTTTATGACACTGAATAAAGCCTGATTCAAGGATATCTGGAGTTGGTTGTGGTTTGTGTGCCCAGGCGCATTACAGATTGCCTATTTCTTTCTATGATTTCTGATGTCATGGGGCTGACTTTAAGCAACATTCATGGATGATATCTTCTGGTAAAGGAGGAATCCACCTTTACGTGGGTCCACTACCAAGCTGATGTGAGTAAGTAAATATATAGTGGGCCAAGGTCTAAAATGACATTCAAATCTGCATAAACACCCGGAAAGGCTGGAAAAGCAAGAAAATATGTTTGGCACAAAGTGTATTTGTCTCTGGAAGTGTGATATACTAGTACAATTTAAATTGGGTAAACACCTAAATAATGCATACAATCCAGTTTTTTTTAAAATGACAAAACATTGCTAAAAATTGCTAAACAGAAACCATAATTAGAAACCAGGCACAAAAACATTGCAGCAACAGGTGACAAAAAGTCACATCAATGCATACCATACAACCAAACTTACTTGATTAATCCCCCTCCCCCCCTACAAACCAGTCCAGTTAAAATAGTAAAAATGAAAATGCATATGTATTTTTATACATTTAAATCTATTTTGACATACCCACACAAGTGAAATCACTAAATGTTCCTTGATACATGTAATATAACATATTTGCTAACAATCTTTTTTAAAATATTTGATTTCTCTAAAGTCAAACTTATTGTGTGATGAGATGATATATTATAAAGTGCTAATTAGTATACATACAGCTTGATATGAATTAGTTTGCAGTGTTGCAACCAGTCCAAAAAAACATATTAAAACAACAATTGGAGCCAATCAAACTACATGAGTTTAATGTAACATAAAAATGTAGCACTTACCCCAAAAAAAAGATCAAGCACTAAAGAATCATATAGACCTGTAATGGACTGTAGATGCACACAGAACAGGGACCAGGTGTGCCCTTATTGATTGCTATGACATCACCATTGACAGAGCTTAACAGATCCTCCTGAATCGTGCAGCTGAAAAATAATCACTCTAATTGGTGAACTCTTGACCCCACTGCTCATTTATCAATGCTGTAAGCCGGCAGGCAAGTGCACTAGCACTCGGACCTGGTTCGCGGTAATGTGCCGTGTCCAGCAGAGGCTATGTTTTGCGTGGCGAGCTTACGTGCATTACCGCAATAAATCAGCCCCATTGTATGAGCTTGTTAACACAAAACGATCCGGAAGGCTGCTATCTATTTCTTAGGGACACTCTTGACAACATCCCTGCAACTTAAGAAACTACTTCTCAAACATCAAACATCCTTCATAGACATAAGTTATACTGAATTTTATAGTTTCACAAAAGACATGATTATTATGGAAGGAAGCCTTAACATAGCTCTTAGTCCCCATATAGACACACCAATATTATACAGAACACTAAAAGTCTTAAAAAGTAAAATCCCTATATCTAATTGATGCTGCATAAACTTTGAGATATCCCTCTACCACCTATAAAATACTGCAAGGCCAAGGTCCAGCACAGACCAGGCCCAGTGCTCACAAGATGCGAATCCCCAATATAACTCAGCACGCTTCACCTATAGCAAGCCCCCACTCAACTTTAGGAGACTAGCAGTGTCATCCCAGTAAATGGTTGCCCCCAGGAGTTCTGTGTGCAAAGGATGGTGTCTGGAGATGGGCTGACAGAGGACCAGAAGCTCACAAGAACTGGAAAGGGGACACAACAGGAAATCAGACAGTCCAGGGTCAGAAACCAGGTGATCCAAATATAACACAGTACAGGAGAATCCAGCAGAGCCAAGTCCAGGAAACAGAGCCAGGGATCATACACAAATAATAAAGTCTACCAAACAAGTTATTCAAGGGTATAGACAAAGCAGAGTCAGGGTCACAGATAACATAAGTTTTGACAGCAAACAATCACAGGGTCAGGAAACAGGTAAAGTCTAAAACAGGTAATCAGCGTGGGATCGCCCAGCATATAATTGTCTTCTAACAAATACTTCATATATTGATTACACAGCTCAACAAAAAAAAAGTTTTCACTTGCCAAGGAATTTTCAATATATTTGTGTATTTTAGGTCCGCTGAATCCAGAAATGACATCAGTTTCATTGAATTGGCTCCAGTTCTTGTGATAAGAAATCGGAATAGACGCTTTTACCAACAACAAATGTTAACACAGCATATTATTATCAAACTTTATTTACACCAATTTTTTGCATATTATATATTAAATGTAGCATTATTTTCATGGAACTTTCATTTGCCTTTCTTTTTATTCATACATTCTTTTTTTTACAGAAATGTGAATTCTTCAAGAAGCTGTTTAACCTCCCCAGCAGTAAGCCCAAGTCTGACTCGGGGTAAAAAAAACAAGCTGACAGCGTGACTCGGACTAGTTAAAATAGTAAAAAATAAACATTTACCCAGTCCCATCTGCATCCCCCGGCGTCCACCAGTGTCCTGCCATCTTCTCGCTGCGTCCTCTTTCTCGATCTGTCCCCCGGCGAGTATGCTGACCGGGAGTATTCGGGAGTTCTTGGTGGCAATGGTGCGTATAGCTGTCCCTAGGGGCGTGGTGGAAATTTTAAATTATTTTGCATTTCATTCAATACAAAATGCCTGTATTAAATGCAATACACTGAATTTATATGCCTAAAAGCAGTACATTGTCTGTCAAGAAAATTTATCTTACAGTATAATATAATAGTATAATAAAGTTTGAAACATAAAATCATGTCAAAGTTTAATATTAATTTAATTATTAAATTATTTTTTAATGCATTTTGTTTATTATTTTGAAATGATTTTGTGTTTCAAACTTTAATATACTCACATTATTACAAAGATATAGAAATTCCCTTTAAGTTGCCAAATGGTCACATCCCCATTTCTAGAAGCAAATAGAAGAAAGCATACAACTTTTGTTGGGACTTTTTAGGCCAATTTATTTACATCAATGCATAATCAAACAATTAAAGTAAATAGAATATATATATACATATATATAAAAGTTATCCAAAATAATAGTCAATATGACTCACAATAGTGCTCACATCGGTCCAAACCTCTCTTTATCAAAGATGTTGTGAAGATTAAAAACAGACAGCAGGGCAGTGTGGTACAAAATACGTCTCCAATACACTCCTATCAGCAGGATAGATGTCAAAGATGTCTTATCGAAAAAACAGAGCAAGGGGATTGAAGAGATTGAGATTAATTCAGTTAAATAACTAACTGCAGATTTGCAGCAATCATCTAGTTGTCTAACTATCCTTATAAGGAATTTAATTCAATCTGCAATATCTAATTATCGTTGATAGTAAATGGGATGCAGGATTTTGGTAACTTAAACAGAGAAATTTTTAGAAATCTTTGTAATTGATTCCTTGGGTTTAAGACACCCCTGTTTTGTATTAAAATTCTTCTACCTGTCTAAAAGAAATTTGGTAACATATTGTAAGGTGTTTTGACTTGAGGTCCCCCCCCCCCCATACCGTTTGTTCATGTTGTCCTTCGCTGTCTAAAAAGCATTCTGTCTTTCTTCTAAACTTTACAGTCATGGATTTACTAGGTAATGCCTGGGAAGGATTTATATCAGAGATTAGAGATGCCTGTACAATGAATACAAAAAAGGAATATGAAAATACCAGTATTGCATATCGGTTAAAGTCATTATATGAAAGAAAAGTGTCTTACTGGCATGTACAATATTTGCAGAAATTCATAACAGAAAACTGTAATCCTATGGGCCTTAGAGTCCAAATTTTCCCTAATGTTAAGAACATGCCTACCCTTAGAAAAGAATGGGAGGACAAACTTAGATTATGTTCCTAGCAATTAATGAACCTTCTTGTGAAATATCATAATATATAAGTAAAAGAGATTGAGGAGGAACTGGATAAATTCTATGTGGATCACTCAGTCCTGATCTCATTGGATGCTTTTGCAAACAAAAATGCAGAAATTCAAAATTATTCACAACAATTTAACTTACAATTGGTCATTATAACAAAGAACAGAAATTTTGTAAAGACCAACAAGCTTTCCTAGCTGGAAAAGCACATAAATGGACACAAACTCTAAAGTTTAACACTCAAAAGTGAGAGTGGGTACGAGTGCTCCTAATTGATAACTCAAACCAGTAAACATTCAAAAAATAAAGGACCTAAACAAGGAACCAAAAGACATTCTTAGGAAACACCATTGCACCACACAACAACACAAAAAAACGCTATAATACACATAATATTAGAGATAATTATACGGTAGCCCCACCAGAAACACAATCTCTAGCATGGCACTTAAGTGACACTCAGTCAAACCCTAATGAAATGAGGGGTTTCTCATCTAAAAAATACCAATGATGAAATATTACCCAATGCACCTAGCCAAGAGACCAGCACTTCACAAGCTTCACTACCCATGTTTCCTTCTTTTTTTAGGCAACAGAACCACACTACCAGCACAAGGCCTTCCAGGCCAGGGATCAATCAAGAATTTCATCTACAAAATTCTGAATGCGAATCACTAAATATTAATAATCTATCTAATTACACTTTAACTAACAATGAAACACAAGTTTTGAAACTGGGGCTAAGTTTCTGCGCTTCTGACCAATTTAATCACTTTGAATTCATCAAAGATGTATATCTCTTTGCACGAAAATTGTTCTTTAACCACCTGGGCGTTACACTAATGTCTAGATTTCTTTACCAAAAGCGGTACACTGTTTTTCATGAATTTTTTTTTTAAATTGTAGACCTGTAACTTACAGAAATATGTCCGAACAAGGGTCTAGTACATATCATGAATATAAAAAATGTTTCAAACAATCATGTAAAAAAAAAAATACTTTTAATAAAATTAAATAAAATACACAAAAATCAGCTTAAACAAGAATATATAAATAAATGAAAAATACTGAAAATGCAATAATTCGGTATACTGTATAGTAATATATTTTTCTAAAACACCTCCCTAGTGTCCAACCGTCCAACGTCACATACCTATAGACAAAACCACATAAATATATTTTGTATTATTTTGTATTGGATTGGATACAGGACTTTGTATTGAATCCAATACAAAATATTTGAATTTCCCGCTACGACCCCCATCGACGGCCGCATGCACGGACATCATCAGAAATCGCCGAGGGACGCGTACACGAACACCAGGTATTCTAATTCTTTCCAAACTTCTGTACTTCCAATTAATCAAATGAAAGCAATTAAAAGTTTACAAAACAACCATGAAATTGAAATCAAACCGTCCAATAAGGGCAGCAATGTGGCTGTTATGGCTAAAATGAGATACAAACTAATCTGTTTAAGAGTACTGGAAAATCAGGCTTGGCACCAGATAATTCCTAAGTCACAGGTAAAGAAATTCTATGAAGAATGTTATACATTAATTTCAAAAGCAGCTGCTGATGGAATAAATAAAAAAAAATGTTTTGACTACTTGAACAACCGAAATCCCAAGTTACCAAGGTTTTACACCTTACCAAAGGTACATAAAACGTGAATTGACCCACCGGCACGCCTCATCGTATCTGGGATGGGAAGTATTTCATCTGAGGCCAGCCAATTGGTAAACAACTATCTGAGACCTTTAGTGTATGTGCTACCTTCACATTTGAAATATACCCCTCACCTTCTAAAAACTTTGGAAGGCCTTACAGTACCTAATAATTCTCTCTTAGTGGCAATTGACATCGAAGCCCTATATTCAAGTATTCCTCACAGTAAGGGACTACAAATTGTTGAAGTGTTTCTAAGCAAAACTGATCAATCTTGTGTGGAACAAAACAATTTCATAATTTCGCAATTGAAGTACATATTTTTACCCTCCATATCCTCAAACCTTTACCGGAAACCAACTGCCCGTAATACGATTCTAGCGGCCAAAAGTGCACATCCAAAAACTTAAAAGGGAGCATACCGTACTCGCAATACCTTAGACTAAAACGAAACTGTTCAAAAAATGAAGATTTTGAAACCGCTGCCAAAGACTTACAGAAAAGATTATTAGAAAGAGGATATGCCAAAACAACTATTAAGAAGGCCTAAATAGTGCCAAGAAACTGTATTGTTCAACTGTGTTATTCTCAACTGCCGAAAACAAAAAAAGAGAAGGATAGGAATTAAGTTAGAATTATTACTAGATATTCCTTCCAACATAATATGCTAAAAAAAATTCTGCAACCAATACTGGCCAATGTCAGACCAACATATAAGAAAACACATAAATCACTATCCCCAATTTACCTTTAGAAAGTTACCCTCTCCAAAGGATAAATTGGTTCACAGCCACTACCAGAAAGAGCTAGGAAAACGTGCAGCTAGTAGTGATGTCCGCCCCTGTGGTTCATGCAACCAGTGTAGATTTGTGGTTGGGTCAAGGTACAATAAAGAGTTTCTAATCCCTGTCACTTTTACTCCTAGATTGACTTTAAATGTCAATTGCAAAACCAGAGGAGTTATATACTTGGCCTTTTGCACCTATGGGGGCTTCTACATGGGTAAGACTAAGCGGGAGCTTGAAAAGAGAATATATGAACATATCTACAATATCATCAATGGAAAAATAGTTACCCCGCTTAGTCTCCACTTGGCCAAATATCATACCTTCAATGAAGAAGAAATTCAATTTACAGTTCTTGAAAATGTTCCATATGACTCTTGTGGAGGTAATTGGGACAAGACAATATAAGAAAGAGAGACCAAGTGGATCTTTTATTTGGATGCCACTACCTATCCAGGTCTGAACGAAGCTTTTAGCTTCAAACCTTTCCTATAACAACCTCATTAGTAATCCAATGGATTATTTGGGACTCTAATACCAACCCCAATATTTTTCCCTATCACAACGATACATTTCTTGTTAAACTTTTCTCCTTGCCTGTTCTGTGTTATTTGTTCATACATATGCATCTTTTGTTTGACATTTTGTTTTCTTGTCCTGTTGTTACATGTTATGTCCTTGTTGTTACCCTGATTTCCCCTTTTACTCCATACTTAACTATCACTTATAAAGAAAAATTGATGATGTAGTAACTGTAATCTAGTTTATATTATTTCTGAAATGTATAAATAACAATTTTGGATTTATGGGACATATTTTCTGTGCAGGTTATTATGTGCATGTTTAACAAAATGTTTGATACAATACAATATATACCTTTTCATTATTTGTATTTTATTTAAAATATTCACTTGACTGATACCCATTCATTCTGATGTATCTAACCGAATGGTACTCATTTATAGTCCCTACATCCTGGAAAACAATATGATATTTTTATAATGATGAACAATATTGTTATCTTGAAAACTTCAATATAGCCTTTTTCTTGACAAATGTTGGCTACAGTCATTTGATTGGCATATGTGTCTCCATTGGTTCTTCCTCTCTTTTAAGCTGCACAAACAACGCCCAGCAACTCTGGATAATTATCCCATGTGGTTCAATAAACTCAGAGCGCTCTTTAAAAGACGCCCTGCAGCTCCGACCTCCCTCTGTCTGGTGTCCCTGCGGTCACACATACTGACGTGTCTGTGGGCACGCCTTTCTGACATGTGGATAGACTTCTGACATAAATATCAGATCTTTTTCCCCACAAGGAACGCCGGCAATCTTGAACTACATATCAGTGGTGTCTCCTTTCACCCCAGCATGCACAAATTGGATCTTTTTAGCTTCCTTTTACTGCGGCTTTCTCAGGCCGTTTTGAATAAACAGGTAAGACCATTTGGCATACTTCTTAGGATTACAAGCATGGGCTTGAAACACTTTGGACAATGTCATATATTTATTTATATATATGTTTATTTTGTCTTGTCCAACAGGATCAGTGGATATGGCAACATCTTTTTTGCCCTAGGGGGCATTTGGTTAATATATATGGGTAAGCTGTTTTTTAATATTGCAAACACTAATTAATCATAAGAATGCCTCCAACAATAATAAGCTTTTTTCGTTATATGTATAGCTGCTGACCCTGATATAGAATAATTCTTTCATAGCCCCTATGAAATAGACTACTTCTACTTAAAAGTAAATGATGATATAATGTGGCCTTATCTGTACTGGAACTGAGCTGTCACTGTCTTAATTAATGAATGAATTATTTTATTTTTTACTATCAACAATAATTAGATATTGCAGATTGAATTAAATTCCTTATAAGGATAGTTAGACAACTAGATGATTGCTGCAAATCTGCATTTAGTTATTTATTGAATTAATCTTAATCACCTCAATCCCCTTTTTCTGTTTTTTCAATAAGACATCTTTGACTGCTGATAGGAGTGTATTGGAGTCGTATTTTGTACCGCACTGCCCTGCTGTCTGTTTTCAATCTTCACAACATCTTTCATAAAGAGATGTTTGGACCGATGTGAGCACTATTGTGAGTCATATTGACTATTATTTTAGATAACCTTTCTATATATATATAGATATATATATTCTATTTACAATAATTAATTGTTTGATTATGCCTTAATGTTATAGATCTCCTACTAAATTGTCCTGAAGAAGCGGACTGTGTTCTCCGCGTCAACAAATTATAGATCACCTATGGTGCTTGCAAAGGAGATTTTGCTTACCTTATGTGCTTTTATTTGTTAAAAATTGTAGATATTTGCTTCATATTGAAATAAAGATTTGTAAGTGAAATATTTTTACTCTGTAATTGAATTGGCTCAAAAAGTCCTAAAAAATTGTATGCTTTCTTCTTTAAACTCCTAATGATGCTTTATTTTTTCCACACTATTTCCTTTTACTCTATTGCTTTGAAAAAATTTTCATGAAAGACAATGTACCATTTTGAGACATATAAATCCAGACAGAAATGAACTGCCCAGGAGGTTAAATAACCCTAATGTATTTTGCTACATTTGTGGTGAATATTCTCAGCAAAAACAGAGAAGAAACATTACAGAATTTGTGAAACTAGCATATCCTGCTAATTTTGGTATTACACTGGGGGACCAAGATAAGTATTGGGCTCCCCATATGGTATGCAAAACTAGTGTCTACGTCAGTGGAAAAATGGAAAAACTGAAAAGTTTGAAATTTGGTATACCTATGGTATGGCGAGAGTCCAAAAATCATCATAATGATTGCTATTTTTGTTTCAATGAAAAACAAGTGGGAGTACCAAGTTGATTTGGAATCAGCAAGACGACCTGTGCGGTACGGTGCTGATGTTCCCATACCAGTGTTCAGTACACTCCCTGATATTCCTGTATCTGACATGGAGGATATACAGGGTTTAGAGTGTAATCCAGGAGTTAGCAGTGGAAGTGAATATGAAGGAAGTGTTTCATCAAACCAGCAGTTCTCCCAAGAAGAGCTCAATGATTTAATACATGACCTAAGTCTGTCAAAACAAGCATCTGAACTTTTAGCATCCAGACTAAAAGAAAAGAACTGTCTGAGACTGGAAGTTAAAACAACGGTTTATAGGACAAGAGAGGTGACATTTCAGTGAAGATGGAGACTTCATGTACTGCTGTAACATCCCTGGACTACTAGCCCATATGGGAGTACCAGAATACCAAGCAGAAGACTGGCGGCTTTTCATAGACAGTTCCCTCCGAAGTTTAAAATCTGTTTTACTTCATAATGGCATAATGGAGTATGAAAATATCCAAATGGTCTTACAAAAGCTTTTGCTGCCATGAACACCAATAGACCATATGTGTTGATTTCAAAATAATGAACTTCCTATTTTCTAATGAAGCAAATTGTTAGAGCTCTGAACAAGTACAGGAGCTCTGAACAAGCAGGAATCTTTGATGGACCCCAGATATGGAAACTGATAAATGATTCAAATTTCACAAGTTACATGACTGATACTGAAGCTTCTGCCTGGCACAGCTATGTCATGGTTGTCAAGAACTTCTTAGGTAACCATAAAGCACAAAATTATGAAGAACTGGTACAAAACTTGCTCTTAAATTTTAGAAATTTGGGTGCTACTATGAGCATAAAGGTACACTATCTCCATAGCCATTAGCAAACATTTCCAGAAAACCTTGGCGATTTCAGTGAGGAACAAGGGAGAGGTTCAATCAAGATATAAAGGTGATGGAAGAAAGGTATCAGGGCAGATGGGATAGACGCATGATGGCAGACTACTGCTGGAGCCTTCAACGTGATTGTCCTGATCATCAGCATAAAAGAAAATCATACAATCTGAGTTTTTCAATGACTTCTTTGTGATAGTTCTGTAAATATACTGAATAAAGAATATA
The DNA here is from genome assembly GCF_032062135.1 of Pyxicephalus adspersus. Lineage (NCBI taxonomy): Eukaryota > Metazoa > Chordata > Amphibia > Anura > Pyxicephalidae > Pyxicephalus > Pyxicephalus adspersus. The sequence goes on from NC_092860.1 coordinate 80,776,690, forward strand.
TTGGCATTAAGTATTTAAAAAAATTAATTTTGTATACCTAGGCATATCTATTTTAGTTTGGCCTAATTTTCTATGAGGTTATTATTGAGGTAATTATTTCAAAAACTAGAACCAGTCTAGCAAAACCAATACCATATTTTAAATCTGTGCATCAAACATAACTTAAAATGACTTTAATCTGTTTGGCAAGAAAATATTTGTTGACCAGTGTTACCTTCTCATTCCTTACAATGACGTATACAATTTGTCAAATTCAAAAATTGGCATTTATTCTGTCTCAGATCATTCCCTCAGGTCAAATTATCAGTTTTACAAGCTTAGGAACTGGTGACTACATTCTACCTTGTCCTTGATGTCCCAGCACTATGCATAGTTTACCTGATAGTATTGAAATGATTCACATAAAGTGGACATGGAAATCTAATCAATAATTTTTTGGAAATGTATTCCTAAAACATTTTTCAAATAGATTTTTCACTTTGGTCCTATCTACAAATCAAAAATGGCATCCTTAAACACACAAAAAGAACCCCACCTAAAATCAACAACACAGTTTGAAATAATATGCAAGGCAGGAGAATCCCTGAGACACTATTTCGTCTACTTATGAACAACCTTCTTGTACACAATCTACTGATTTCCCAAATTTCAACAAAGCTAGAAAACAGGCATTACATTTTTTTTTATACTGCTCTAATGAAAATCTACCAGTCTATTAGCCCACAAATGTTCTATAAGCAATAAAATACAATAGATACCTTAAAAACGTTTCAATTGTTGTTATCTTACTATAAACAAATTAAACAATATGTTCCTCTAGACAAAGCTGGAAATCCAAATACCCAACCCTACTGTAACTAACTGTAATAAAATCTCTGAAATTAAAAACACTAAATCCCCATACAAATATCAGATGATTGTTGCTGTAAACAGACCTTCATCATTCATTTGATCGACTGCTATACACACAGAGCTGCTCAGTTCTATAGAGAGGGGGATGACACACTACTTACTCCTCCTCCATAGAAATATATAGCAGCCAGGACAGATCGATGAATGACTTTGGGGGTGCACTGTACACATGTTAGATTTTGATCACGATCATCGCTCTAGATAGATAATTATCTAACGTGTAGATGGCCTAACCACAAACCAATGTCAGAACTTTGCTACACACAATAAATTTTTTTTTTCTTTGTTAATTGTTATTTTATGATTTATTAATTCCTTTTTCATTCTTTTAAATAAATCTACAAAATATGATTTTATAATTTCTGTAAATTATTCCTTTTTTATAATAATAATGCTTTATATTAAACTTGCTTAGGCTAAGCAAGTTTAATGTAAAGCATTATTATTCAGCCAAAAAGGTTAATAAATAAATTAGTAAATAAACACCAGATGTTAAAATAAAAAGGGGACCATTCGGTTCCTAAATGGGGATGTGAATGTATTTTTTACACTCAGGAGAGATTTCTCAGATTTAAAGTACACTACGGTATTTTCTGTTTTTATGGTTTGTGTAGATAATCAGCATAATGTAATTTTTCTTCAAAAATCCAATTGTTCATTTGGGTTTTAAAATAGTTTTGATTATTAAAACAGCAATATGTTATATAATTTTATACACACTGTGCTTCAAACTTAGTAATTCAGCAAGTGATTCTGTATAACTGTTCCTCTCTTTTTGTACAAAAAATGGACTTAAGATGTTAATTTAGCAAATTGAATGTACACTCTGCAAGGCATATTTCACAGTTTAGTAATAATTTTGCAAAATTACATAAATGTGTATAAATATATATATATATATATATATATATATATATATATAGTATGATTTTTATGGTATGCGTTTTACGCTTTTTACTTACACATGATTGGTTGGTTTACACTACTTTTACAATCAAACCAAAATTAAAAATGTGTAAATCTGTGTAATTTTGTTTTAAAATATCTACAAAAAGGTCACTTGAAAAATAATATTACTCTATCCTTTTAAAATTAGGTAAATGGAAGACAAAAGTCTTTTCTAATTACATGAAGGCCCTGAGGAATTTACATAAAAATGACAATACTGGCAGATCTGATACCATTTTAAGCTTTTAAACTTCAAAATTGATTTTTTTAAACTGAGATTCCACTTACAGCTGAGCTAAATAAGCCTATGATGATCACTTCCAGTATCTGAGTGCATGATGGTATTTAGTAGAAACTTACTGAAAGCAATGTGTGTAAAGTTATTGAAGCCAGTGCATTAGTATATTTGCCATTCTAAAGTAAATGAAGAAAAATCTATCTAATTGGTCACTATAGGTTACTGCAGTTTCTTGTTTGTCTATGTCTGTGTTTTTCAACCTTTTTAGCATGGATTAACCCTTGAAAAACTTTCAGGTCTTTAGGGAACCCCTGCTATAATTATGATATCCACAGCTCACAGTACACGTGGGAAGAAAGCCCCTTACATTGTTGGCTATCGGGAAGTATGTTGCCCTTACAGATAGCCAAAAAGATCATTGGTGTCAGTTTATTTAACCTGTGAGGTCCAATTTGCTCATGGCTCAAAGAACCACTAGCAACCTCTGGAGGAACCCAAGGTTTTCAGAGGACCCTGGTTGGAAAAACAGATACCTATATCCTCAGCTGAAACTAATCTCCTAAAGTCCCCATCTTTGGATACTCTTAATGTGTGCCTAAACCCAAAAATGATAAATGTGATTCAGGTAGGTTAACATTAGGAGCTTACATTAAATTAATCTAATAGCCCTGCAGCCCTTCTTCTTGTGGCCATATATTGTTAAATTCTACCTTCACAAAAATCTAGAGCAGAGTACTGAAGAAAAATTAAGGTTGTAAAAAGTTTGTAAAATTCCTTTAGTTATGTGCAGGGTAGTGAATTGTTCATTTTATCTAATGTAAAGAATTCAGTTTTCTTATTTCTCTGTTGGAAACCCAGACAGTTTTGTCTATGAATCTCTGTCTTTAATGCTTTTTTTCACAGCTGCTTTTTTAGATTCAGTCAAACTCGTGTGGATCTAAATTGTATTTCTACAGTATTTTTATTTTATTATTTTTTCCCAAAAAGGTATTTAGTTTTATCTTCTGTAGTTTCAAATAAATTGTATTATGTTTTTCTATATGTCCTGTTCAACCAATACATTTAAAGGCAACTTGGGCAATTTGGAGCAAGTTTTCAAGGAGAAGGAGAAATTGTGAATTTTCACTTATCTTTTGTAATTTTTTTGGAACAATGTGAACATTTATGTGCAATGAAAATTTATAAATAAACTTTTTTATTGCAAACTATTAAATTAAGGTGGTCAGCAAAAGTTCACCTCCCCCATTAACCAAAGTGATTTTAAAATTTTCAAAGTGAATTTTTACTTTTTATTTTTTTGTAAACTGATATAATGCATTTTTTTATTTTGAATTGATTGATTTTGAACTGTTTAAATTTTGAATTTGAGTCTATTTAATTTTCTTTTTTAAAACATATTTGACATATCGTGTTTTTGTGAGAATTTGTCAGCTAACATCATTTGACCTGCTTGCTTGATGTGGAAGTGGTTATCATAACCATATGAGGGACAGCCTTCAAACCTTGGCTGGGCTCTTAATAACAGCAGCAGGATGATGTGCATTGATGGGGGAATCCCTATCGTGTCATCACGTTAGAGGAGTGGTTTCTCGTCCTGCACTTAAAGAGGAAGTAAACCCAAAACTACCCAAAACAAAACAAAAAATTACACTTACTTTCAATCCCGCAGAGCAGTCGATCATTAGGGAGGTTTCTTCCATCGGGTCGCATGTCATCCCGGTATCCATCTTCAGGCCTTTGAAGAGAGGGCACCAGGCGCTGCCTTCTTCTTCCCCCTTTTTCCAGGTTCTCCTTCCTATGTCACCATATGCAGGCGCGAAATCCATTCACATAGATTGGAAAAAAACTTGTCGATCTGACAGCGTATGATGGAGATTTAGCAATTTTTTTTCCCTTTTTGATGAAAGGGCTCCTTCTGCTCATGCCCGAGATGCTTGGGTATGCGTGGAAGGAGCAGCCAAGAGCAGTCTGGGATGCGTGATGTAGGTAACCTGGGAGGCTCATTTTTATTTTTTAATGAGTGACACCACTTTAGGCATTAAATTGGACAAAATAATAACATCATGGGGTGTTGGGGTGTAAAGGCAAAACTTATGGGTCTATCATGGAGCCTTTGTTATAATAAAAGAATTATAATCATAGTAACAATTATGTTTAAAGTAATTTCATCTTTATAAAAACTTGAAGGGTTTATAGTAGGGTTTTTTCAGCAAATTTTGAGGGCATTTTTATTTGCAAGTATAATGTAAACTAAAGGCACATTGCACATATATATAATATTTGGATAGGATGATTAATTTAAATGTGACTTTATGATACACAACAGGCATTTTAAGAAATGATCCTTGATTGAAAGAAAATATCTCTTATTTATAGATTGGTTTAATGTGTTACATGCTTGGTGGTGTTAATTCTGCTTTCTCCTGTGATGCCGCTTGTTCAACCAACAATTATGTGTTGTAAAGGAAAGAAACCTCAATAGGTATTTTGATTGAAAATAGAGAAAGAATATTATCAGGATGACTTTTATGGGATTTCTTTTCTTAAGAAAAGGTTACATTAGATAAAATGTTTGCCAAGCCTAAACATTTTTATATTGAAAAGAGAAGAGGAAAGGGAAAGATAGGCTTCTGAGGCATATGTGAAAAGTGTGTGTTTATTATATATAGAATCTAGGTAGTCCTAGACAGACTCCTCTCCTTGGGACAAAGAGACTCCTCCTTGGGACTGTGTGTCGGTGTCCTGTCCTTCACCACTAACCACCAACGATAAAGCGTTTACCTGGACAGGGGAGTGACATCTACTTTTACCCTACCACTACACTTTGGTGCCTACATTCTAGGGGCACATTATCTATCAGTGAATGACTGACCCGCCATTCAACCATGATTAAATACCAGGATGTACACTCATTATTTAATATCTAATCAACAGGTTATTTGATGATACTCCTTTATTAAAGTATCTTACCACTTACTCTAACTCCATATTCTCCTAATATTCCTGGGATTTATAAATCAATATATATCAAGTACTACCGTGTTTCCCCGAAAATAAGACACTGTCTTATATTTTTTTTGGCTCCTAAAAACACACTAGGTCTTATTTTCGGGGTAGGTCTTAAAAATAAAAAAAAACTTACCTTTCGGAAGACGCGAGCCCGAGTTCTGGCTTCTGACAGGCGGAGTGCATGTAGTATCACTCCGCCTGTGACAGGAGCCGGAACTAGAAAGAAAGCATCGGCTTGTGCGGCTCCGGAGTGTGCATCTCAAGAGTCCAGGGGTGCTCCAATGTGGATATTTCCATGATACTCTTTACTGTTGTTTTTAAGCGTCACAAAATTATTGTTATTTCCTTTTAATGCATCTACTACAATGATTTTAATAATCCCCTGAAGAAGCCAATCTGGCGAAACACGTCGGGACATGAGATAAGCTATTTACTTTGAGATATATACATATCTGCTTTGTTAATACTCTTTGTTATGTTGCATTTGTACATATAGACTAGGAGTGTTATGTTGGAAATAGGACTACCTAGATTCTATATATAATTAACACTAATACACTTTTCACAAATGCCTAAAAAGCCTAAAAAATCTTTCCCTTTCCTCTTCTCTTTTGAATATGTTGATTGAAAAGATTGACTATGTGTAATGGGCCTGGGCACACAAACCACAACCAACTCCAGATATCCTTGAATCAGGTTTATTCAAAGCGGCACAGCACAGCAAGGGTTAATTTCAATCAAGCAAGGTACAGAAGGATAAGGCAAATGCAGGTCAGTAACAATCCGAGGTCAGGGCTGGCAGCAGGCAGAATGGTCAATAACAATCCGAGGTCAGGGCTGGCAGAGTTCAATCAGAGTTAGTTTCAGACCAGGTCACTGAGGAGATGACAAGCAGATAAAGTTTAACATATACAAGACACACCCAAGCACACTGTGGTAACAGAGGCTATATCGGGCAATGGTGTAATGGACAGCCTCTCCTTAAATGGCCAGGATGACCAATCACCTTGCGCCACCTGGCACTGTCTGATAGGAGACTGAGTAAATCCCCTGCAGCTCATTGGCCGCAGGGAATTCAAACTAACTCTGTCCCGCCCTAGGGCGAGGCAGCCGAGTGCCACGCCCTCGGGGGGTACAAGAGGGACGCATGGTGACACGCGCACCTCTTCCCACAGTACCCCTAGGACCTGCACTACTTTGCACTTGCAAAGGAGTGCTGGGAGCAGGAACCACATCCAAAGGGATGCAAGGGCTGCTGCCTGGCTGAACAGTACTTTGGCCAGGGCGGATCCCTCCGCCTGCAGAGACAGACAAGCTGGGAGCAGGGCAGCAGCCTCGGCCATGCTGCCTGCTACTGTGGCTGGGGACCCCAGGGACACCGCGGGCTCGCAGGACGGGTAAGTTCCTTACACTATGTAAGTTCTTTCAAATAAATTGTTCTCATATATGGAATATTTTTAAATTTATGTTTTGTAGGTTGTAGGTTTCATGACTGTTTTCCTGAAGAAGCGGATTATATATCCATAAAACGCGTCAGATAATTTACCATTGAGAACTTATCTATCATTGCCTATGATTTGCAATGATTGTTTTTATAGAAAAAAAAATATTTTATGTGAAGATTTATTAAAATGTAGTTGTTTTTTTTTTTTTTTTTAATTTACACGTGGGTTATGAGAATAATTATGCGGGATGTGGGGTGTGGCATGGTGTTAGGGAGATTGGTGAAGTAACAGAATTATCATGTAGATGCAATTTTACTTAGCTTAGTGGGTAGGTGAATGTATGGTGACTTTAATCATCCAGTCATGTGCAAGCATAAAATCTTGTTTTTGAAAATGTTCCATCAACCTGATTAGGTATGCAAAGTAAACTTTCTTTTAGATTCACATTTTTTACTTTCCAAAGGTGAATGTGCTATACTTCTTTAGGAAATCACCCACATATTATGTGTAGTCTAAGAGGGGGTGCTGAGAAGCATATGACAGCCTAATATCTTAGTATATAACTGTGCAAATATCAGGTCTTTGCGATTCCTAAAACTGTTTTTTTCTTTTAGTGAGAAGCTGTGATGGCAGAGGCACAAGCAAGTTTCACTTCGTTGGAGTTACGGGCTGTCATGAAGTTTTTTTTCTCCATAGAAAGTCAAGAAAGGACATTTACATTTACGTGTTACAAACACTGGGGGAGAAATTACCTTCCTACAGCACTGTCAAAACCTAGATATCACGTTTCAAGACAGGGCATTTCCCCATTGAAGATGAGCCCCGCGGTGGGCGCCCCCCAACCTCAACTGACCCGGCAACCTGCAATGATGTCCATGAGCTGATTATTGGGGCCCGGCGAATATAAAAAGATAGCCCAGATACTTGACATGTCATGGGAGCCTGTTGGGTTTGTTATCACCACTCTCCTAGACATGCTCAAGCTTTCACCAAAGTGGGTGCTTAAATAATTGAAGAGTGATCAGAAGAAGGAATGAGTTGAAGCATCCAAAGCTGTTTTGGCCCATTTTGTAGCTGCACAGGACTTTTTGGCTAGGTTAGTGACCGAAGAACTATGATCCTGAAACCAAGGAACAGTCAAAGGAATAGCACCACAGCGGGTCCCCGCGGCCGAAGAAGTTCTGAACCCAGAAATCGGTTAAAAAGTCATGGTGTCGGTTTTCTGGGACAAAGACGGTATTCTGTTGGTGGACTACCTACCTCAGGGCTGCAGTATCACCGAACAGTATTAAGTCCCCGGACTAGCTGAAGGAGGCAATTAAGACGAAACACCTTGGAAAGTTGACCAAAGGGATCCTTTTTTTGCAGGACAATGCACCTGCGCACACGTCAAATGTTGTGGCTGCCAAATTGAACACCCCGGGTTTCCAATTGGTCCACCACCCCCCCGACTCACCTGACCTGGCCCCTTGGACTATTATCTGTTCCTGAATTTGAAGAAATACCTGAACATTTTGAGGACATTTCTGACTTCAAAGATGCTGCTGAGAGCTGGTTTGCGGCCCAATCAAAGGACTTTTATTTGATGTTCTAGACTATGCTGTACCAAGTGCATCAGTCTCAGGGGGTGATATGTTGAATAAATGTGTTATTTCATCACTCCGGCTCCCTTCTTTCTGGGCAAAGCCAGGAACTTCTTAGCACCCCTCATATAATGTCTAGATTCCATCTAACCCTGTTTTTACAGAGACCTAAATAAAATAATCACATTTTTCAGAAAACCTAAAATAAGCTGCCAGTGTACCACAGCCTATTTAAAAAAGTACAAGCATTAAAAGTATAAAATAGATTGTTCAAAGTTTTAAAAGGGCTGCAGACATCTGAAACTTCAGTTCTGCTGAAATTCTGCATTTAATGATTCATACAGAAGGGGCACCGTCTTATTAAAATGAGAAAAGTTGAAAGGAAAAAAGCTTATTTACATCAACTGTCAAAGTTATGTGAAGGGCCTCCACTTTAATTGCCAAACTTCTTCTGCAGCATTAATCAGAGAGAACTCCATGGAACATCATAATCCTCCACACAATGCATTTTATAAAAGACATTGAAAATGCAGGCCAATGAGTGCAGTGTTCATTGGAGTGCAGATTGCAATCTGTATTCTCTTCTATATATAGGAGCTGAAAGAAAGTTATTCATGCAATTTTTAATAATATAATTAAAGGCGCACATAATATGTACTGATGATCATATCCTTCATAAAATATCTACCATAATTTAAAAATGGGATTCAATTGTAAATGCACTTTGTGAATGCATATAGGCAGTAAATTTAAAGTAACTCAGACTTAAAAAGTAAAACAACAACATTGATCTGGCTATGCTTTGTCCTATCTGCAATAAAATAAACTTACCTGCCTGTTGGCAATTCATATTATCCTGGCATTGGGCCTGATTTATTAAAACTCCCCAAGGATGGAGAGGATACAAGTTCATCAGTGAACATGGGTGATCCAGCAAACCTGGAATGGATTTTTAAAGTCATTTTCTATTTGTTAGCAAATGTTTTCAACCCTGGATCAGATCTATTCTCAGTGACTGAGAAGGAGGAGGTGATACGTGTTCTGGTATGGACACAGTAACTTACTTGAAACATGGAGGCTTGAAAATGTGGAAGAAATTTGATAATAATAGAAAATTCATGTCTGTTTCTAAGTAAAGGTATAACAAAAGGGAATTAGGTTGATAAATATAAGTAAAGGGTGATAGAAGTAGTTATTTGTGGTATATATGGGTAAATAATGATGTACAATTTACAATAAGAACTAAAACTGTTCATATTTAGCAAAAAATGACCAGTTGAATAAGTAGAGATGACCTTGATGGCCATTTGCATAACTGAAGGTGACATATTTGGTTGGAAATCCACAAAAAAGTTGGACAAGTCAAATGGTCCTTGAAATAAAATAGCATATAAAATAGTGTATAAAGTATGAGAAAAACTAATAAAAATTGGGGGTACTTACACAAATGTCATTTAGAGCTGGGGTATGGTGTGGAATACTAGGAGTACACTTGTTGCATTTAAAGCTATATTTTTTGGCTAGTATCTCAGGAATCTATTTATATAATGACCTATCTTTCTACTAAACTCGAATATCAAGTTAAAATTTAACTTCATTTTTATCTTCCTAAAAATCCCCAGCTTTTGTACTATCCCGGCATAATTGACTTTTGGGAATAAATTAACCCCCATGCACATTTATGTTATTCTAGCCTGGCCAATCAAGATGGCTAAAGGTTCAGAACCTGGAAGAGGACTGGGTGAAGGAACAAGGAGAGATGAATTTAGGTAAATAGTTTTGAAAAGATAGGTAATTTTATTTTGTTGCAGAAGTGACATTTCCTGTCTTATCTGCAATAAAGAACCCGCCTACTCACTAATATTTCATTTTAACTGCAGTTCTGCTTTAAGATAATGGGGTGAATCACCAATGGGGTAGAGCTGTTCACTTAATAAATAAATGTTTAATAACTACTCCCAGTAACAGGAATAATAAAAAGAAAACATGTTTTTGCACATGCTTGGATGATTGAACCTAACACTAGTAAACAATTTACTGTACCATACAAAATAAACATGCTCTATTTCTTTAGAAAACCATCCCCAAAGTCTCAATATTTTTATATTCCGTAAAAGACAATTTGATAGGAATCACGATATGAACTGAAATTTACCAGCCAGGTTCTAAAATTACGGCAGTCTGAAAACATTATGCATGCTGTAACACTTCATTCCAGAGCAATTATCTCAATCAGGAATATGGGTAAATCAAAATGTTTTGTCTGTTACTAATAATAATTGAGTATGAAAGACATCTGTGTAGTAATGTGCAAATGAAAGAAAAATAATTATTACTGGTATAAAAATGTAATTTAATTTACACTGTCCTGAAAAGGCTGAAAATGTATTTTATTTGTTTTTACAATGAAGAGATCTTGATGTTTCTGAGGAATCAGATTTGGTAACCTGATCATAACCTGATCATTTGTTCATATGGTTGATATGCAGCAAAGTATGTTCCCATAGCTAGGTGAATGTTTAGCTGGTGAACCTGTGTTTTCTTTGAATATCCAATCATGTGCAGAGTAAATTTAAAAATATGAACAATTGGATGATTTAGGTGAACACAGCTACATAGTACACAGTACACTACATGGTGAAAAGAGTATCTTTCATCCATCACATACATTTCACTATATACTCTGAGCAGCCATAATACTATACTTAAAGTGTATCTTTTTTTCTACATTTTATTTAGCAGAGTAAAAAAAGGGTCAGTATCCCTGTTTTTTATTTTTGCTGTCTTAGTCAACGCTGGGGTAATTCACCCTCATTGTTTGTCCTAATGGCCCTCGGTGAGGGTATATCATCCAATGGAGACACCTGTTTAGGTGACAACTGTCTTTAATGGATTCCCTGTCACTTTTACTTTTGTTACATTAGAAGGACAGAAAAGGGACATCTCTTCCAAGGACAGCAAAACAATCAGGGGGTTTAACCGTTTAGCTTAAAATACACTTTCATTAGATAGAAAGTTATTGGTAGACACCAAAGATTCAAACTGGACAACCACTGGTTATCAGATTTTCCAAGACTACAAAACAATCCATAGATCCAATATCTAGCATTTTAAAGGGCCATAATGTTAATGTATTATTATTTTGTGTGTTTCTAGTCGACTGGAAATCGATATGTGTGCTTTGTGTTCTGCTAGGTTTATCGTTAGTGTTTTTTATCATTCCAAACAAATCAAAGGTTATATAGGAGGGCTGGGGTAAGATTTGGCAGGTGTAAAAGAAACAATTTTCCTTGGAGTTTTATGGTGTTTCAATGGCCCAATCAAGATCTGGACCTCGACCATTCTGCTACGGTGGAACCTCAAGATCACTGTGTATAAATAAATGTGTGCAAACCTTAATGAATTGAAGCACTGTTGTATAGAAAACTGGGCCTAAATCCCTGCACAACATTTTAAGGTTTTATGTAAAAGATTCAATAACTTGTTTCAATAACTTGATTCAAAAGGTTCAATAACTAAATCACTTAAAGCAATCTTTTTCTGTATGACTTTATCAGTCTCTCACACTGGGCCTGATTTATTAAAGCTCTCCAAGGCTAGAGAGGATACACTTTGTAGCCAAGCTACAAAACTTTAACACAGAGCTCACTATCACCAAGCAAAATTATTTCTCTGCAGTCATTTCCTCTCAAGCTTCCAACCCATGCAACCTCTTCTCAACAATTGATTCCCTCCTAAACCCCACACCTGCTCCCCCCACAACATCCTTCTCTGCCCAAGACATTCCCACCTACTTTAGAGATAAAATAGACAAAATCAGACATGATGTCTCTGCTCACCGAGCCACTCCAACCATACCCACCCCTTCCACCTGTAAATCATCATTGGCGTCCCTCAGCCCTATTACTGTGGACGAAGTCGCTTCTCTTCTCTCATCATCTCCATGTACTACCTGTCCACTTGACCCAATTCCCTCTGATAAACTACGTTCCCATTCCTCCACCCTGGCCCCTGCCCTGACCGAACTGTTCAATCACTCACTTTCTACTGGTAAATACCCCTCAGCTTTCAAGCATGCCATAATTCTCCCCATCCTAAAGAAAGTCTCACTGGACCCCTCCTTGCCCTCCAACTACCATCCTATCTCCCTTCTCCCATATGTCTCCAAACTTCTTGAACGCCTTGTCTACAAAAGACTCACCGATTACCTGAACACCAACTCTCTCCTTGACCCCCTCCAGTCTGGTTTTCGAGCTGCCCATTCCACTGAAACAGCCCTTAATAAAGTGGCCAATGACCTCATCAGCGCTAAGTATCAAGGCAACTTTTCCCTGCTCCTTCTCCTTGATCTTTTCTCTGCTTTTGACACTGTTGATCACCCCATTCTAATACAAATCATGCACTCCATTGGTATCAGTGACACTGCTCTCTCCTGGTTTGCTTCCTATCTGTCTGACCGCTCCTTTCAAGTTTCTTTCAATGGTAACTCCTCCTCACCCACTCTCCTCCCTGTTGGTGTTCCCCAAGGGTCAGTCCTTGGACCGGTTCTCTTTTCTCTGTACACCTCCGCACGAGGTAGTCTCGGTAGTCTTTTGGCCTACAGTACCATCTGTATGCTGATGACACTCAAATCTATCTGTCCACTCCAGACTTGTCTCTCTCAGTCCTGGATAAGGTCCCATGCTGCCTGTCGGCCATCTCATCATGGATGTCTGATCGATTCCTGAAACTCAACCTGGATAAAACAGAACTCATCATCATCCCCTCTCAAATTCCAAATCTCCCCGTCATATATCTAACTGTTAACAACACTGTTATTCGGCCCTCCCCTCAGGCACGTTGTCCTGGAATCACCTTTGACTCTGCCCTCTCATTTACCCCCCATATTCAGAACATTTCCAGGTCCTGTCACTTTCACCTACGCAACATCTCCAAAATCCGCCCCTACCTGTCCCCTGAGACCAACAAACTCCTTGTACATGCTCTTATCATCTCCCGTCTGGACTACTGTAACCTCCTCCTCTCTGGTATTCCACTAACCCGACTCTCTCCTCTACAATCTATCATGAATGCTGCAGCCAGACTCATCCATCCTTCCCTCCGCTCCTCTTCTGCTGCATCTCTTTGTAGATCTCTCCATTTGCTTCCATTTCACCTTGGAATCAAATTCAAGCTCCTGTGCTTTGCCTACAAATCCCTACACAGTTATTGTCCCACTTACCTTTCTGACCTGGTAAAAAAGTATTCTCCCAGCCGCTCTCTCTCCGCTCCTCCAATGACCTACTAATGACTTCCTCACGCATAACCACATCACACGCACAGATACAAGACTTCTCTAGAGCTGCTCCAACTCTCTGGAATGGTCTTCCTCGTCTTATTCGGCTTGCTCCTACTTTCTGCTCATTTAAAAGAGCGCTCAAAACCTATTTTTTTAAACTTGCCTACCCATCTTCTTCTGTCTTTTGAAACCCTCACTACTTCCTACCACTACATATCGCCCATCCTATTGTGTGTGAAATTCCCCCACCTACTAGATTGTAAGCTCTTCGGGGCAGGGTCCTCTCCTTCTGTATTACTGTCTGTATTAACAACCTAACCAAATGACAGACCTACTGTCTGTCATTTGCAACCCCTATTTAATCTACAGCGCTGCGTAATATGTTGGAACTTTATAAATCCTGTTTATTATTATTATTATTATTATTATTATTAATAATAATAATAATAATAATAATAACTTTCATCAATGTTCCAGCAGACCTGAAATGAATTTCTTGAGTCATTTGCTATTTGTTAGCAAATGTTTTCAATCCTGGACAAAATCCATTTCAGGTTTGCTGGATTACTTAGGTTAACTCATGAAAGTGTATCCTCTCTAGCGTTGGAGAGTTTTAATAAATCAAGCTGTGTTAAGTTGGTTGTTGCAGTTGTTGCACATACATCTGTCCACTTTTGAGCATTGTGTGTTAACATGTGAGTTAACCTGTGTTGCATAAAGGCTTCCAACTAATTCTGAATGGGTTGTCAATGCACCAGAGCAGACGGGAAAATGTACCTGCAGTACTGGAAGTTTCTGTGATATAGTGCACCAACACACATAATTATCACCAACCATGACTTCAAGTGACCTGTATATCAACATTTCATATGTTTTTATTAAGGAAGATTGGGTCATTTTGCTGGTGAGTGCTTTGTATTTGCTTCCATTATATTGGACAAACAAAAGATTTCTCTTTACTAATGCTAATTAAGCAGATGAATTCTGAGTACTTGCAATCGGTACTGCACTCTCACTAAGTGGCACATTTATTGAACATTTTCATTGATGGTAATTTGGCTATGTGGCCATTGATGTTACATGCTTGGCTATATGAGCACTAACTAAAACCACAACACATTTAGTTTGTTATTGAATGTTTTTATTTTATTTTTTGAAAAAATATAAAATTTCATATCTTACACTACAAAAAAATGTACACAACCAAAATGCACACGTAGCTTTAGGGAAAGGAAAAAATAAAAAGGATAATAACAGCAATGCATTAAAGAGACACACAGCCTTATTTACAAATTTGAGGACATCTTGGTTCTGCGAAACTCCCATTTACTTTAATTACAGTAAAGTATAGCTAGCACATATCATGTTACAAGGCATGGGCTTCGTTTACACCGATTTTCACACACTGTGATAGATTTGTGTCTAAAAAGTCTATCTATAAACAAATCTATGTATTATTTTTAGGCTGAAACATTAAAATGTAAATGTCCTAATTTAATACCCAATAGAGATCAACAGTGTATCATAAGCAGTAAGCCACAGCAACCAATAGGAAATGCAATTTTTATTGGTTGCTTTGGGTTACTGCACATCATGTAAAAAAGGCGCCAGTGCATCAGAATACTTTTATTTTTCATGGTAATAGGTGTGTGCTTATGGTCACCCCTTTCCGATTTGTTGAAAAATGGGTTTCAAAAGATATCTTTTGTATACCAGCCTTTCATTTTGTGCTTAGTTGTTGGTAGTTGTATTACAAAAAGTATAGTACAAGTCAGAATACGTTTTCTTCCTTAGCACCTATATAATAGTTTAGAGCATCACTTGCAATATTGTAAAGAATCGGTGTAATGTTAATTTTTTTCAGAAAGTAAGTATTCAACAAGATTAATAAATCAATCAATGATGTGCTAGCAAAAATCCTGCTTTAAAAAATGTTATTTGAATTTCATACAGGATTGAGTATTTAAGGTAAGCACTGGTTCACTTTACCTACCATCATTACCTTTTCAAAGTAAACATTTACTTGGCTAAGTGAATGACCCCTACTTCTTTTATAAATCAACCATATTATGTATGGTGATTGCTTTAATGCTGGGATGTTTTTGTCAAGGAGCATGCTGTTGAGAAAAGATCATGCAAAAAAGCTATACTAAGCAAGCATTAACTGGTAAATACTGTAAGTAATGGATGAGGTTTGGGTTCCAGCCTACTTTGGGTTAGACTTGAAATCTTGCTGGTTTGTTGACCTGGTCAAATTGTAGTAGATTTGGCTGGGACAATTTTTTTCAAAAACTATATTGCATAGCGTGACCTTTGAACTATGGTAAACAAGGTCACCATGGTCAATAATAGTAACTGGAACTCAAGGTGACATCATGGATCAAATACCAAATAAGATCAAGGTGACATCATGGTCCAAATACGATTTGAATACACCATTGGAAACCATAGAGCCTTGTTCAATAAAAGAAGGAAAGTTTAGGGGTTTAGATATGCTTTGTTGCGTGTTTTGTTATGTTTTACATATCTGGCAGTGGGTAGGCTGTATAAGCTAAAAGGAAGACTTATCGTAATTATTTCATATGTAGGACAGTGCTACTTATCTGAAGAACTATCAATCCATTATTAATAACATTTTGATGTTAGACCTGTTACACCAAGCTAGTATGAATGAATCTAACAAATCAAATGCATTGCTTCTAGATATCTGCTGTGCAAGGAAAGGATAATTATCATGACAACTGACCACATGCTTCTTGTTGCACATCCTTCTTAAACATCTTTCCTTCAGTTAGCACCTAGACAATCAAGGAGCAAATGCTTTATAAAACATTGTGCGGTCAGAGGGACCAGAAGTTTAATATATAGGAGCACAAATAACTACATTATATTCACAGAAGGCGCTGCAAAATTATTTTGTTACAAAGTTTTTTTGTGAGTGTGTTTTTATGCTTCTATGTTGTTGATCAAAGTCTTTTTCTGAGGACAGTGACAGATATACAGTTTATTAGGTCTGTAATTTACATGTCAATAAATTATATCCATTGTGATATAAAATCTCTCACAATGGAATAACAAATACAACTTTTTCAAGATTTTAAAAACACAACAATTTAAAATAAAAATTAAGATTAAAAAAAACAGATGTATAACCCTAGACTGGTAAACCTAAAAAGATCTACGGCTCTAATATTCATTGGTTGATAAACACTTTAGAGTCAGTCTTGGCAGCTGGAGTTATACCACAGTTTGAGTCTGTGTCTGAGGGTTGAGAATAATTGGTTGGTCGGCCTTCATGAATATCAAAGCTGATGGTAAATACTTTTAGGTAGCAATGTGTATTAACCAGGTCCTAGCTTCTTGGCCTACTTTAAAGTCAACTCCACCAAGACGGATAGTTTAGCCATGGAGTGCTATACCACCATATACTATGGAGTACATTTATACTATCATCATATGACTGAAATAGTTTGATAACTACTACAAAGGTATCACAAATGTGGCACACTCTTGACATGGCCAGGTTAATTTTTCAGAATTGTTTGTCCGATCAGTCCTAAATCCTCTCCAGCAGTTCATGTTTTGTAGATAATAAAATAGGTAGTTAAACTGCATTGCTGGGGCACCAACTCTTCCACTTGTGCTTATATGAGGTTACCTACAAAACATAAACTGCTGATTTTTAAAATAGGTTTAGGAAAAAGTGGAAAATAATAAATACCCCAGCTGAATGCCTGTGAGATGGAAATGATTCAGACACCTATGTATGCTAAGTAAAATTTAAATAAAAAACACATATTCTGTGACTGATTTACTAAAAGAATAATAATTATACACCACCCACCCCCTATTACTTTGGCTTAAGCCCACCCCCTTCCTCAAGCCTTCATACCCCCCTAATACCCTTATATACCCCTTCTTTTCAAAGAGCCTAAAGATTCACAGACTTCTTCACCCTACATTTCCTCCAGCAGTGGAGTGGGACTTAAATGCTGCAGAAAGCTAAATCATATAGTCATGTGCCATTACTTTCTGTAGCATTCTCCTGTGAGTCCAGAACAGAATGCAGAGGCTTGATGTGTTGGGCTCACAGTAATTAGCCACCTAACACTAAAGCATTACACGTTTGCAGGGAAAAACATGTCAGAGTAATGGACTAGCGTGCCTCACTAAAGCGTGGCACCACCAAATACAGTGCATTTCTCTTACTGATTCTGGTAGATTGGCAGCATATTCAAATTAGTTAGCTGCAATAATTCAATGCATATAAATGGGCAACATAATGCATGGTTACATGTGTGTATAACCATACTGCATGAATGCAAACAGGGCCTAAGATCACAGTGCTATACATACAACTAAAATAATGTGCTAATTGCTTTTACTTTTTAAACTCTACAGCAGTGCAAAGTCAGCAGCTACTGAGCCTTCATTAAAATTCCCTAACACAATAGCACAAAGCTGAATAAAATCAGGAGCTCTAGGCACTGCATTGTATCTGTGCTTGTATGCAGTCATAATAGCTGTGCTCACAGTCAATAAGGTATGACATTGTAACAAATCCTTTTTGTTGCTGAGAAAGTCCCTTATAAATGTATTCTAACACTACAAATATTGTAAACATTGTACATTCCACTTAACTTACTGCAAAGGCTTTTAACAACATGGTACAAAGAACAATGACGTACAGCAAGCTTTACACCCGATTAGATGTCAGCAGATTTTTCTAATCAAAGCATGCGTGATGATTTCTGATTGATGGCTATTGGTTACAATTACTTCCCTCAGAACATTGCTCTTATACCTTTTTTCTTAAACCTGTGCTTAATTGACAATATAATCCTAAATCACATCTGTTACTATTTATATATTTACTGTGTTAAAATGTATCACAGACATAAGGCATGACAGGTATCAATACTGCATGAACGTCTCAAAAATAAATACAAGATGGGTATCTAATATTATCTGGCCTAAAACAAAAAAATAGATCACTAAATCTGAGTTTTTCCCTCAATTCAGTATACATTTAAAATAAACAACAAATTATCTTATAATTTTTATCCTAAAAGCATTTGGGTTACATTCATTGAAAACTGCATTGCGTATGATTAAATCATTTTCATAAAAATTAAATAAAGGGTAAAACATGATTTGTATAAGGTATTCACAATCATATTTAAATGAATTACATAGTGAAATGAATTAAACTTTTTTAAGGAATACCTAGAAAGTATGATTTAAAAATAGGACAGTCCTCATTATTAAGTGCTAATAATGTTTTTTGTCAGTTTGTCAGTCACTGAAGCCTGCCAGAAGCTACATTTAGTGCAGCACTCCCAGACTGGAGTTGAAATATGTTTTAAAAGCTTCAAGGAACTGTATTGGGATTATAGATGATCAATCAGTTGCAAAAACTACCCAAATGCAAGAACCCCAGTCTTACAACTATTATGTATTTGAATTTCAAAATTAGTAAAATTACCAGTTGGTAAAGTTAAAACACATCTTTTCCTATTGTTAGTTATTTCTAGTTTAGTAGAGCACTAAACACTAAAGTTACTACAGAGCTTTAAAAATACTGCACATTGTATATCAAATATCCATGAGAAATCTAAATATTACTGCATGTTAAAATACTGTACTCAATATTTTTGTCCCTTTTTAATACAGGTTTGATATCATTTATTGGAAGGAGAAAGCATTGGAGTTGTTAAACTAATCCTTACATCATTTACAATCAGGAGTCCCATTCTAGATTAGTAGTGAATCAAACATAAAGATAGTAAATAGAGGTGTGCAGGACAAAAAAGTTCCAGCTCGAGTTGGATCTATGGGATTGGTCAGGAAATGTACCCAGATTCAGACATTTTGAATCAGAATTCATAATTGTTACATGAGCTATACTATATCTGTAGTATTAATATAGTTTTGTATATGTACAATATCAGGAGGAGGTAGCTGGTACATTGATATAGTCAAGATCATGAAGTGGGATTAAAAGATAACTTAAGTAAAGACAAAGGATTCTTTTAATACTTAGTGAATCACTGACCCAGAACAAATAAGTGTCCCTTCATCCTGCTAGATTGTAAGCTCTTTGGGGCAGGGTCCTCTCCTCCTGTATCACTGTCTGTATTAGTCTGTCATTTGCAATGTACAGATTAATGTACAGCGCTGCGTAATAAATTGGTGCTATATAAATCCTGTTTATTAATAATAATAATAATAATAATAATAATAATATTAATAATAATTATCCTTCATGCTTGTTCAAGGTTAAAGGAAGGATTTTCTGCCATTTTAAAGTTTAAGGATTTTCCGCCATTTATAGGCTTGATTTATTCAGACTTCTAAAATCCAGTCCCATGAAATTAAAAAAATAAAAGTTCCCCAATGTGACATGTAAATATTCCTCTTAGTCAGCCTCCCCTCTGTGGCTCCAGAGAAGCGAGCTGTCATGGCCATTGATCGAACCATCAAGGTGGCAGTTGAACATCTGGGTGCAGTGGTAAAACCATTACAATGGGTGTTACCAATGTGCTTCTTGTGGTTTTTGCCAGGGCTTTCCTCTCACTGTACTGGATTGCTTGGACTGCATTTTAGAGGTCTTAATAAAGCAAGCATTTGAGGACATTATCTACATTTATCTACCTATACAAGATCTCTTTGGGGATGGGGTATGAAGCAATAAATGGACAAATTGACAGGTAAATACCAGGTTCATTACATCTGAGGTTTTATAAAGTTTTATTGATCATAAAGTGTTTTGGGGGAATTTTGTTTACACTAGCTGCTTTGTAGTGTTGTTTGAGCTTACATTAGCATTGGAAGAACTTTGCTTTAATATACATAGTTCTTAGTCGTGGCTCTAAAGTCCTAGGTCTATAAGGGCAGAGATGACTAAAGATTTTTGCCAGTAGAGTATAAACAGCAAAGTAGGCAATGTCTGTATTGCTGAAGTACAAAAGCAAGTAGGTGGGAGTAGGGAGGGGTGTCTGGGTTAGTTTAGGTTAGAAAGCTGGGGAAAATGGACTACTGTACTTTTTAAAAAAAGTCAGCAAAAACAACTATGCTAAAGGCTTTTAAAATACTTTTCCATTTGAACAACATGTGCTTACTTTAAAAATGTATGTTAGATGTTGTTAAATATGCAATGCACATGTTGTACATGATCATATATCACTGTTGATTATTTAAAGCAGTAAAAACTGTCCACATGCCTTTATTCACAAAGTGAATATTGAATTGACTATGTTCCTTTAGTTTAGTGAAAAAAGGAGCTGTGTTCACTGGTATTATCTGGATACAAGCAAAAATATCCTTTATTTTTTAAACATGATCAGGTATTCCAATTGGACAAAACTATGGAACATTCATTTGGGCAAGTAAATAACTGCTTTGGTAAATCAATCCTTATGTATTTGTTTTTTTTCAGAATTGTTGCAAATCAATTCTAATATCAAAATTATGTAACCAGCTGCTACATTTCTATAAACATTAAATCCACCTGTACCTCTTAATGAACCTATAGGATTCTGGTATTGTAATTATCACAACCATGTTTAGAAATAACTAGGCAAGCTAAGATTATTTATAACTATAATTCATCTAGCACTATAAGCTCTTTCAACAAGACTACTAAACAGAACCTCAAGCCCAATACTTCCTAAATGCCAGGCCAGTGTCAGAATTCAGGAGGAAAACATAATTATTAATTCACAGTTACATCTTTGCAATAATGTATTACATTTCAATTTGTATGGCAAGCAATTGCAGACGATTTTCTCAAATGTGAAATTTTCGGCATTGGCATGCAAATGTGCTATAGAGTTCTAAAAACATCATCTATACTATGATAGTTTACGCTGACAAGCAGAGCACATATAAGAAATGTTGGCTATTTTGGAAGACTAATGTTTTGTTATACAATCAAAATAATTTTCTAAAGAATCAGAATATTTATACCAAAACTAACTGGTTTCTTGTTTTTTTGGGTATGACCTCTCGGCTTCAGTTCTTCTGGCAAAACAGCTCTGAGGTTATAGACTTTCCACATCCCTTCAAGCTAGCTGCACACTATTGCCAATATTGCATGCAAAATTTCCAATTGATTTAACACGTTGAAACAATCAAAAGTTAATGGAGGAAGTTGTGGGCAAAAAGGAATCCAAAAGTTGATCATAAAAAGGCATTTTGGTTCAGCATTCGACTGGAACCAAAATCATTTTTTGTGTCACAATAAATATTTTGATTGCATAGTGAAAATAATTTCAGTACTGATCAAGTGGATGGTACAACGTACACTAGTCAACTTAAAAGACTGATTTAAATATTATAATCAGGAATATAATATCTGTAGAAGATAGCATTGGGAGAAAATCGCATAGTCTATGTGCTTGCATTAGTATGTCATTATGCAAGAGGCAGATATCATCACTGCACAGACTAATGTGGCTTTTCCTAATCCTATCTTGTATCTTTCTTTATCTTTCAGTTATTTTGTGGCAGCAGCATGATTACATAACCTTATCCTTTAGATAACCTTATCATTACCTGATCCTTTAGATCAGCCTTTCTCAACTTCTTTTTCAATGGGGGAACCCTTGAAATTACTTTCAGGCCCTGAGGAACCCCTGACAATAATGACATTATCCACAGCTCACAGTACATTGGTGTGGTGGTGAGAGGGAACAATGCCTTCAACAATGCTGGCCACTGGGAAGAATGCCACCCTTACACATAGCCAAAAAGTCATCAAAAATCATTGGTGTTAGTTATACTGACCTGAGAGGTCAAAATCGTTCTTGCGCAAGGAACCCTGGTTGAGGAGCAGAGTAACAGATTTTACAAGATGGCACAGAGCTAATAGGAATTATGATTAATGCAAAAGGTAGCACAGTTTAGCAAGTAGGCATAAAGGTTTAATTCCTAAACTGTAATAGTTACAAGTTTCCATTTTAAGCAGGTCTGATATTTTGTAATAAACAAAGTCCACAGCCCAACATTAAATTCTCATAATAAACTTTTAGATATGTATTCTATGTAAGTGTTAAATTCCTCTACCAATCCCCCTAACAGATTTAGACTTAAAACAAAAATATTAAATTCAAACTTCCTAAAAAACTAGAACACTTTGAAGCAAAATATGAAAAGTCTATTTAATCACATATTAGAACAAGTCCACTTTGTATAATTAAACATATACCCTGTTTTGTTTTAGTTCAGTTTTTGCAAAATACAGTCTCAGAAATAATTGTGAATAACTGTTTAGAGACAGAAAAGATGGATCATTTTTTCATGTAATTTTTTTACTTCATATTTAAAATATTTTGCAGTGTATCACGGGTGTTGTAAGAAGAGAACGGCAAAATGAAGACATAAGTGGCAGCACAAATTGTACCTGGGAGTGTAGCAAACTGTACAATATATACATAGTAATCCTAGCTATCATTTAATGCATTAACGCACTAGAGCAAACGAATAGGGAAACTCAGAACACAAAAACAAAAAATAAATATATTGTATTTGCAACTGATCAAGCAACTTGTTTATACATACACTTCCATACCATAATGCTGTGTAACAGCATTTTTTTTTTATTTACAAAAAAGATAACTGTAAAGAAAATCTAAACATATTGCTCTTCAATACACTTTTGTAGACAATTGAGACTTAGTAAACGTCAGAAAACTGCAGCTTTCCCCCCCCTAGGCCGTACATGGCTACAAAAACTTTTGTTTTGAAATGATCCATTCAAGTAAGTCCTTGGAAGTATTTAACGTGCTGCTACAATGAAAGCACTAGCAAGATGCTATATACAATTTCTGTACAAAGCATCATGGGAAGTCCTTTGTAACAATAGCCAAACAACTGGCTAACCTTACTTTAGGCCTCTACATCCAGCTCCAGGTCCCATGCATGTAGCAATTACTCATGAAGAATGATGACACAGACAAAATAAAAAATAAATGGAAGTTTGAGTCAAATACTGATTTTTTTTTCTTTTTGAGTTATCAGTTGTATGTTCATTGTGTCACTTTCAGTTTTTCTATAGTGTTATACTTCCCTTTTTCATTTCCATTTTCTCTATACTTATAAATCTCTGGACAGGTTACAAAGTGCAGGCTTGCTTGGATGCAGAATGGTATAATTACAACGGCACCATTCCATTCAATAACTGGGCTCTCATTTCCTGGATGCTATTCATTATCTTCTTCTGATGACCAGCCAGAGTCACTCCAAACCTCTTCAAATCGCTAAAGAACAACAAACACACACAGGAATTTTAGGAGGTTTAGGGGCGCAAAGGAAATAACATCTGCAGGAAATCAATGCTTACAGTTTTTTTTTTAATATAATGCAACTTTCATTTTATAATACATGGTCAACATTACATACATCAAAGAAGTTAAAAAAAAAAACTGGAAGTACAGTTATGTTATGTACTTTATATGAATCTAATAATTTCTTGGTTACATGAGCAAAAAGGATGCTGTTGTGCATATATTTTTCAATTTAATTATAATATTATAGTAATGTGTTACTATATTTTTGCATTGTATTATTTAGGCTAACTCAGGTCACACACTTTATTTCCCTGGATGCCCCTTTCATAGAAATTATACTTCTGTATTTAATTCTGTCTTCATAGTCAACTATTTGCTGTATCAGGTAGAGTGGGTCTGAATAATAAAGCTCCTTAAGGCTGGAGAGGATACACTTTCATCAATGAACCTAGGTGATCCAGCAAACCTGGAATGAATCTGGTCCAGGATTGAAGACATTTGCTAGCAAATAGCAAATGACTTTGAAGAAATCCATTCCAGGTTTGCTGGATCACCCAGGTTCACGGATGAAAGTGTATCCTCTCCAGCCTTGGAGAGCTTTAATAAATCGGGCCCAGTGTGTTTACATTACCTTTATTTGTGTTGCCTGGGATTTCTTTTAAGCCTTAGAGATGTGTATAAAAAGCAATGGGGATCAATGTGGGAAAAGCACACGAGATAGAGGGCGCCCATGTGCACTGGACCTAGTGACTCTACTTTAAATGATCACTGCTCCTACTGACACTGGTCATTCAATAAAACTAAGTGATTGTAACTATTTATAAAGTTGGAAATTATATATATGCATGCTGTTTTTACATCCTACATCTGTCAATGGTTTACATAGTAAAAAACATTATTGCCTTACTAAAGAAAAGTTTAGTTTGCATTATTTGTCATGACAAAGCTGTTGCCAAATAAACAATCCTATACAGAAAATAATGTTCTGGTCCATAGGGATATAAAGATAAATTGTGCAGCAGAAAAGATATTATGGGTCTTTCTATAGTAAAGCAATGTGTTACTTACTCCAAAGTCATCTGGGTCACTGCATCCATTGAAGTGTATCCATTCTCCATAAATGTATCTGTGTATCTGCCCATCTTGATGCCTTCAAGCCACTCATTTACAGATCTATACACAGCACTACCTGCTGGATTATGTTCTACCAGTAAATTTGATACCCTATAATGTAATATGCATATGTTAGAATAGCAATATCAAATAATACAGGAATATTGTATTTTTTCTAATGGAAAGCATTGGTTTACACAATCTATACAAGTGGAACTAAATCTAAAAATAAAAAAGTGAGCAGGCAGCTTACTATTGCAGGAGGGGCAAGCTATGTCTCCTTTGCAGTTAAACAATCTTACCTACCTTTTTGCACTCTTTGGTAGAATGTACACTGAGCTGACCATACACAGTTCAGTGTACAATCCTGGCATACCTTGGTGCTGGGAACGAATTAACTCTTAGTTAATACGGTTTGGCCAATCAATATGGCTAAAGATTCTGAACCCGGAAAAGTACTGGGTTAAGATCTCTGTGCTGACTAAAGAGGGAGGGGAGGTGATTTTAGTTCTGCTTTAAGGCTAACTTCAAACAAACAGGTAAATACACATTTAAAATATGTTAATGGGAGCTAATTTACTTGTCAAAAAAAATGTATTTCTGTCTATGCAGTCCTAAGATATACACAGCCCTGATACACAGCACAGAGAACCTGGTCAGACCACCATCAGAAATTTTTCAGCCCCATACTAGGTGGATTTCCTCGGCCCACCTTCCTATGTCTGAAAGTTCCAGCATTACAAGAGTTAGGCTCTTTTGATTGGAGAGAAGTACTCTGCCCCCAACCCTGTTGCCCACCTTGTGACCTAATTTTCCTCTGCTATAGTATGCAACACAGCTAGGTCAACTCCTAGCAGACTTACGTGGTCACCTCTCTGCTCTTTCCTCTCAGCAGCATGTTCCTTGTAGAAATTTGAGTGCAGGAAACTGAAATTACTTCCAATGCTCTCTATCCCTATCTCTGCTGCATAGGGATTACTAAAGGCTAGAATCATGTAATTTTTATGTGTTTTAAGAACATAGACAATTAAAAAATATATATAATTGTAACAAATATCGTATTTAATGTCTGCTTGAATTTCATTAAAAAATCTGTTAGTGTATCATTTGCCATTTTCTATTATACTTTTGTATTTGCCATCATGAAAAGAGAGAGGTGTGAAATTGAAGTTGCTACATATTCTATTTTTACAGAAAGCTCGTTCCAGCAATTTGCAATAAATAAATAGTATTTTAGTCAGCGGATGTGTTTATAACCCCAGTAATTTACAGACCACAGCACAATTTTTCATAATTAACGTAATTCAATTTTTTGATGTGACCTTGAGTGTCAGCCAAAAGCATCACTATTATCCAATTACAGATTCCCACTCATCAAGTGTTACTGTTGATATTGCTGAGCCAGGCTGCTAAAACGTTTATAAGGATTAAGTGTTTATTCGTAGCTTCTGTACATTCTATATATAACACACTCTGGGGTCATTATGACTGTAGTGACACTTCTGGAATAACATGTAATGCATAGGTGAATGAGACTTATGACTTTTTAAATTGATAATTATCAGTATTAGTACTATAGGCAACAATATTAACTAATATTAACTTGTGAATTTTGGCATGGATATATATATATATATATACACACACACACACAAAATTAGTCCAAAGAAGAAATAAATTGTTCAAATTGCACACATTGTTAAAGTTACTTTTCCTATATAGGAGCCATAAGAAGCTACAGAATGTTTTTGCATGTGCAATGTATACAGATAGATGAAGTACAGAGGAGTGGAAACCAGCAATGAAGACTGTCACCAGTAAACACTAAAATTATTTGTTGGTGAGCTGGTGAATTGATTTGCAAAGACAGACAAATAACAGTCAGTTTGCTGCAGAAGTGGACTATGGCCACCATGCCATACAGAAGATGATGGAAGATTTAAGTTATCAGAAAGATTGAGCAAAGTGGGTAACTCTGCAGCTGACACCCAATTTCAAGGAGAGGAGGATGGAAGTCTGCTTTGATCTGCCAGAAGCCAATAAAGACGTGTTTTTTTTCTGATCTAATGATAGGGGAGGAATTGTTGGCATATCTCATATGATCCAAAAATTAAAAATCTGCCAACAGAATGATGGAATGCAATATTTGAGTCTATAAACATACAATATATGTAAACATACAAAAGATGATTTGATAATATATGTGTTCTATAAATATGTTTTACCTGTTAGATGAATTAACAAGTGACTTTAAACTGCTTGGATTACGGATCAATTTGTCCAACATACTGACAATCTCTTCAAACTTGGGCCTGCTGTTCCGGTCTTTCTGCCAGCAATCCAGCATGAGCTGATAAAGAGCAGCCGGGCAATCCATGGGACTTGGCAACCGGTAACCTTCCTCAACAGCTTTAATTACCTAACAGAGATAAATAATTATTTTTTTGTAGTCATTTTGGGTTAAAAACATACAGATGAATAATGCCAAGCTAAAAATCACGAATGTGTATTCAGAGATAGTTTGTTGATTTTGTTAAAGTGTTAAATATTTACACAATTATCTCAACATGTTTGTTATTTGGCTACAGCTTTGATACAGATTAATCTTGTAGTGTTTCATAGCTTTATATTATTCATATTTAGTATGTCAACATATAAACAAGAATTTGATAAATTTTATTTATAGAACTAAATAAATATACCTTGGTTCCAGTCAATGTCTAACACTGTTGCTTTTGATTCTTTTCACCAATATTGCTAATGGACCTTACCTTTCTGAAGTTTAAAGGATCCTTCCTCAAAGTTAGATTCCGCAGAGTTAAATCAACTAAAAGTTTTGTTTAAGTTTTGAAGATTCTATTGGTGAGATCACAAATGCTATTCAGTTTATGAGGCTTTTCCATGATCGTTGTTGTAATAAATATATATATATATATATAATATATATATAAGATCTTTGCTAAGGAGAAGATTTTACTACTTAGCCAGGGTTATTTCTTGACATTTTGGCACTCTAAGCAAAACAGTCTGGGTGCATCTCCCCTAGTGTATCATTTCCTGGTTCTGGCCCTCCTAATCCCAAACCTTCTCACGAATAGTACTATAGTACTTGTCCCATAATAAATGTACAGCACTATGCAAATTGCTGGTGCTATGTAAATACAGTTGATTATCATTAATATTAATAATATTTGTCTTATGTTCTTTCTGTAGTGGCTCAAGCAGTGTTCTGTGCTCTCTCTGTGGCCCCTGGTCCAGTCTTTGTGACTGTGATTGGGTAGTTCCAATATAAGAAAGCATTGCAGTTTGGCCAGAAAAATAAAGCCCAAAGCCTTGCCTTTTTTGTGAAAGGCTCCAAACAATATTCTGGCTGTTGGATGAATGGGGGGAGAGTGGAAAGAAAGAGTAGGAATGGCCAGTAGTGCAGGCTGTTCAATGCCAGCTGGCTAGTATAAGGGTAACAGCAGCTAGGTATCGGCTAACAAATGAGTGTTTGGGGGGTTGAGCAGGTGGTGCCATAGCTGATTGTCAGGCCCAAGCCCACATTCTATGTTGCTAATGGATTGATAGAACTAGAAGTATAAAAAAAGAAATACCATTGTTTTTGCTTCCAGTTCATCTGATTGAAAGTGGCAAGCACGCTGCATGTTTGGCAAGATCAAAAGGTATTTTTGTACCTGCTAAAAATGTTTATAGCCTAAAAACTGAAGTCTAATTTAGCCCCAATATATTCATTTTTTGCTTTTTGTCATAAAGCTAAAATCACAAAGACAATCTGAATTATTCCACTAAAAGAACTAGATTCTAAATGGTGATAAATGTGAGGTTCTATTGAGGAGAGCAGAAAAAAATGATTTATTTTGGGGATAAAATACATATTCATCAAACAGGGTTACTAACTGGTGAGAAACTCTGAACAATTACACATCCATTTTAAGGGCTACATACCAATGGTACATGTATTTTATAAGTATTTGTGTTTAACAGAGACAACATAAAGAATATAGTTAACATAACTTTGGCATCCTTGTGAACTGAACCTTTTATATCCTTTTACCACAGATCCAGGTGATCGAGAAGAATAAAAGAGAGTGATATGCTTGCTTCAGCATACTGAACACAGTGATGCTTGTAACAATCAATACAGCTGCTAAATCTTATGTTGTACAGTTGCCAAACATCATGAACAGCTATTTTACTCCACTCCATGGAGAACGAAAGGTAAAATAAAGCATTATCACTGTGGTTTCTGGGAATTCTGCTGTGCATAAACAGTTTTCTCAGCTGATTCAAAAATGCACATGCAATCAGTTTCAGCATCTGATTAGGTGATCATTTTAATGTACATGATGTGAAATAGCACATTTATTTGCTTCAGAAGCTAATTATATTTAGGAATGTTTCAGCATTCTAATTTCTAATGGCAGTTAGATTGCCTTGTTCTTAGATTGTCATAACGTTTTATTACTTAAGTAGTGCAATGAATCTTCAGGAGTGGTAGACTATGCCATAACTGGAGTCTAGCCTGCCTTGTATATGTTGTAGGTACATAAAATATGTGATTGCAGGAAAGAATATTTAGATTTTAAAGTGAAGGGACATGGTCGTGTAAGGGGAAACTCTAAGCTTGCTCAGGGCAAGTAAGCTAATATTGCCTATCACTATGCATAGCTTGCTGCCATGTATTGAAGCTGGCAAAATAGTAGGGGTTGTTTTGAAGTGAAACTCCAGCCAGATGATCTTCAATCATGGAAATTGAAAGGTGATATAAGGAGCTCATATAGAAATAGGAACTGCCTAATCAAACATTTTATGAATTTTTGGTCTGGCCTGCCTGTTTGTGCAGTATGGTAATGTTTGTAAAGGATGGGCAGTACATTATTGCAAATCCTTTTATGTATATATATATATATATATATATATATATATATATACATACACACATTCTATGTTGCTAATGAATGTGTGTGTATGAACAGTATATGCTATGAGACCTTATCAGAAAGAAACTTGTGCATTAGGTAGAGTAGTGTGTTCATTTCTTACTACAATGGCAGTAGGTCATCTAGCATGTTATGGTATATATGAGGTCATCTAGCATGTTATGGTATATAGAGTATTAGTAACAATACATGAAAAATAAGTTTTAAAGCAGCAAATTCAGTATAGCAATACTGTAGCTCCACACCATGGCCATCTCAAACTGAAGTATCTCTTTGTATGCATTTGTATGTGAGTATTAGTTCCTAGCCTGTTTGAAGTTAAGTTCGTACATTTTTGGAGTGTGGTAATTTCCCACTTGAGCTGCTTTCTGGGAACTCTGCCTGAGCAAGCTTTTCAAAACTCATTCAAACAATATGATGTTTTAATAGTTATATTTAGTCTATAGTTTTAAAGTTCTACTTACATCTTGGTTTGTCATCTCCCAGTAGGGTCTTTCACCATATGACATGACTTCCCACATCACTATTCCATAGCTCCAGACATCACTGGCGGAGGTAAACTTGCGGAAAGCAATTGCTTCAGGGGCTGTCCATCTGATGGGTATTTTACCTCCCTGTAAACATCAGAAGATGTGGTCAGGTGATAATGTGAATGGCCTTTCTATTCTGAAAGTGATAAATGAAACTGAACAAATAAGGCAAAACAAGGCTCAAAGCCATAAACACACATTTCAGTTGATGTTCAGACGAAGGGAATAAAAAGTTCATGTCCAACAACTGGTAATAATTTTGTCTCTGGAGTAAAATTCATGAATCACATGATGTATTTCAAAACAATGAATTGAACTCCATTTACAGACAGTTCAAGATCAGGGCTGTAATCTTCCTTCCTGAACAGTTATTAGAGTGCTACATGAAAGTAATAAACTGTACAATAGTGGAAGAAGAAAGAAGGTATAGTAGTGAATGAACAGATGAAATCTAAACTACAAAATTCTGTTACTGATTACAAATCTGCTGTGTGCTAAGTGTACTGGCTTGGTTTAAATAGATGTAATAAAATGCACATGATGTGCAGTACAGATGTACAAGACTTATCTGTATTTCATTTGTTATATGGAAGGAAATAACTTTCATATGGCAGGCTTTAATAAAATGAGGGTTTGAGCAATTTTAAGCACATATGAGAATGGCCAATATCTCACAGTAACTATAATACTATAGATCACCCAACAAAATATAGCATGTTACACAGAGGTGGTTACATTTCATAAAAAATAAATTGTATAGTTCAAAGTGAAGTCTTGAATTTCGGAGCCAATATCACCAATATAAAGACAATTCAGCTTTTCTCACTGGATGCATATCAACATATTTTCCACTTCCATAAAGCAAATATTTGGCATTGTTATCAATCTTTAGAGATGGATAAAGGATCACCGTCTGTGTCAGTACACTGTGGAACCACTCTTTGTTTTAGCTACAGCCTTTTTGGGATCACCTTTGCGGATATAGGCAATCCAATAAATCTCTACTCATCTTTTAAGAACTGTTTAAGCCCAGACAAACTGGATGGTAACCATTGGTGGACTGTAATCTTGAAGTTATTCCATTGATTTCTAATAGTCTGGGCTCAGTCACACAAGGATATTCACTTTTCACCCCTTTAACCACTGTGAAGTTAATTTTTCTATGTGTTTTAGGTTACGGTCATGTTGGATTGTTAACCTTCTTCCCATTGACAAGATTCTGTCAGAGAGCTCCAAAAATTGGACTGTATATTGCCCCATCCATTTTCCCTTATCCTCTGACAAATGCACCCACAATAGGTTGCTACCAAGTACATGCTTTGCTGTTTGAATTGTGTTCTTTGAATTATTGGCTGTTTAGGCTTGTCTAGTATAGGCAGAATATGGGTTAATTTTGTTTAGGTTTAATAAATGTTTTAGGTTTTTACATTATCATCAAAAACCTTACACAGCATCTTGTATGAATGAATAAATTGTTAAAAATCTTGGGTTAATGCATATGAATTGTTAAAAAATAAGTTCTTATCACCCTGCTGTACACCATGTTGGAGTGATCCAAGACACTCTCTGTGTTTCAATTATTTCTTGGAATAAATAAAGGCGCCTTCCTGGCTCTAGTCGAAATTTGTTTGGCAGCAAATATGCTGCTATCAAATGGGCTATTTTGAATGAATTGGATAATACAATGGGCCACTTAGAAAATGTCACCAACAATTTAGCTTCTTTACAAAGCTAACAATTTTACACAATATGGAGAAATAACTGGAAAAAATGTACAGGAATATACACAAGTTTAGAAATTGCAAACATCAGATTAAATCTTAGATAAACAAGACAAGCTTTCATGCCAGAAGCTATAGAAAAGTTCAGTAGACTGTTTAAAATATTTGCAACAATACTTTTTTATAATTATTAAGTCTGCATTAATTAACTTGCAATATACATATGAATATATACATGGTTCATTTCACTGTAGAAGTAAAAGCACATGATAGCCGGTTTACATAAAGAGATAGTTCACGCAAAATGGATGTTCGCCTTAGGAAATATATGTTGATTAAGTGGTAAATAAGGTGAAGCTGTGATCTATTCAATCATCCAATCATGTGTAAGCAAAAATCTTGTTTTCTTAATTTCTCTTGCACATGAATGGTTATTCAAGGTAAACTGTTTCACCCTACTTATTAAAACAGATTACCGTTAACATTAAAAAATCAACAATTTGTATTCCTTTATAAAAATCAATCCTAATATGAATGCAATCGAGCTCCTAAATGTAAATGAAGCTTACCCTTGTTGTGTATGCAGCTTCAGGATCATCTTCAAGGACCCTGGAAAGGCCAAAATCAGAAACCTTGCACACTAGATTGCTGTTAATAAGGATGTTTCTTGCTGCCAGATCTCTGTGTACATAACCCATGTCCGAGAGGTATTTCATTCCAGATGCAATCCCCCTAAGCATGCCCACCAGCTGAATTACTGTGAATTGGCCATCATTTTTCTGTTGGAAGAAAATATACAGATTAAACATTTTGCTAAAGAACCCCCTTGATTTCTAGTAACATCCTTGCTCGTATTTGTTTGAAATTGCTATTTTTCTGGCTTTTATGTTCTCCACCTTGTCCCACCTGAATTCTTTCTGTGCCACAGATTCACAGAACAAGCATGTAGAATTAGAAAGCTCTAAAACAAAGTTTGTAGTAGTTTTCCTTGTGTGTATTTATCAATAGGAGATGTCAGAATGGCAGCCTACCTTTTTTAATGACATGAGTCTATGGAAATTCTTAGGAGAGCAACAGAGAATGTGTTAAAATTGTTTTGTGTTAAAAATCATGACATATATGAATATCCTACATTATATTGCACATCACTGTTTTGTGGAGACTTCATGTCAAGAGACAATAGGATTTTTTTTCCACTGCTGATATCAATGACTGAGATGAGTAAATTCCAAAAAATAAAATGTATACTGTCAAATTGTATTACTGGTGTCCAATTAGTATAATGCACAGAACAAAGCAATTAAACATCCAGTCCCAGTGGACTAAAATATAATGTTGAATCTCTCCACTGAGATAAAGGCACTTTTATCTTTTCCTCACTATATTCAAGACTAAAATGCAATACTTAGAGGCGAGGCGAAACAAAGGAGGCAAAAAGGGGTAAAACACATATACTTCTAGCCTCATAAATCAATTGCCAGCCCTGAAATGTACTACATTTGAGCAGTGGGAAGGATCATTCTTGATGAATGTTGAAGGTAGAGGGCTTTGCAGCAAAGAGGTTATATAACAAAGGATTTATTAAATAAAAAATGTGCTAACAGGGATCCAACACTAACAGAACAGTTTTAGTTGAAGACGGGCTTTAAAAAAGAACTTTCAAAACAAAACTGTTTGATAGTTTCAAATGGCAGAACCACTACTTTAGAAAATAGAAACTGCAGCAGAGTTGCAAGTATTCATTGAACCACAAGAAGGTTCTCACAGAAAACCTTTTTAAGGATTTATATACGTTGTTAGAACTGCTAACACACAGAACATTCATGGTTTGCCAACCATGTTCACATTTATAAACTCTGATCAGGGGTTTTTAAAAAGAAAGTTTTTCTTTCTTCCTTTAATATAATCATCAGGGTTTTCAGTATAGGTTAAGCTAGGACAGTGTCTTGTGCAATAACTCACACAGCAATGCTTGGCAGCCATACACTGGAAAGAAGCCCTAGACAATGTCCAAGTGCACAAGGTACAAGCATTGCAATCAAATGCTACAAAATTGCCCTGGAAATAGGAAAAAGGCTGATTTCATTCAAATACATTGCTTGGTACTGGTGGTTAGCAAAGCATTTCAACTTGCCATAGAATTTTCAATACTTACTACAATGCATCGAATTTAACTGGACGGCACATGCAACATACATTTATAGAATTATCTAAAATCATGTTCAAAAATCTGTAAAAAAGAACTCTACTAAGCAATATTTTTATTGAAGCAAAACAACAACTCTATTCTATAAAAACTATTTAATATTGGCCTGATTTATTGAAGCTCTCCAAGGCTGGAGAGGATACACTTTCATCAGTGAAGCTGGGTGATTCAGGAAACCTGGAATAGATTTATCCGAAGTCATGTGCTATTTGCTAGCAAATGTTTTCAAACCTGGGCCAGATCAATTCCAGGTTTGCTGGTTTACCCAGTTTCACTGATGAAAGTATATCCTCTCCAGCCTTTGAGAGCTTTAATAAACCAGGCCTAATATAGTTCAAACAATCGTATATATCATATACATAATAAGATATCTGTCCAAAGCTACTTCTCATAATTTTGTCATAGCTAGGCAGCTATGAGCCAGAACCAGAACCACAAATTAAAAAAAGTTGCTCTAAAAAGCTATTAGAAACTTATCCTTCTGGATTTTTTGAGTCATGGTCCCTGTTAGAGAGCCTTCTGCTTCCTTTCAAATCCACTTATGTTTAGGAAGTGAGGGGATATTACAAAAAATCTATAAAAACCTATAAAACCATAAAACATTATGAAATAATGGACACTTGAAATAAATTTGAAATTAAATAATGCTTTTATTTGTTCCAGCCACTGTTTGATTGGGCCATATGGGCCTTTGTTTGATTCATGCAGGTTTTGCATTCTCATACTAGAAATATATATTAACCCACTTAAAATAGGTAAAATGCAGGGAAGCAACTGTGGGTCAAATTAATTATATTAATGATTCTATCGATGACTATTAATATACAGTATTTATATACCGCCGACATATTACGCAGAGCTGTACAAAGTCCATAGTCATGTCACTAGCTGTCCCTCAAAGGGGCTCACAATCTAATGTCCTGCCATAGTAATATGTCTGTAATATAGTCTAAGGTTACTTTCAGGGGGAAGCTAATTACCTAACTGCATGTTTTTTGGGACATGGGAGGAAAAGGGAGTAGCTGGAGGAAACCCACACAAACACAGGGGGAACCTGCAAACTCCATGCAGATAGCTGAGATTCAAACCTGGGACCTGGTGCTGTAAGGGACAGAGTGCTGACCTCTGAGCCACTGTGCTCCTCATGATTACATGATTCTTAACTATACCAAAAGCATCTAAAACTGATGTCAAACTAACACAGCCAACAAAAGGTCCAAAAGTAGGGTTTAGGCTAAAAAATAGATTTATGGTTTTGCTTTTAATTTTTTTACTTGGTTCTTTTTATTTAGTACTTACACATGCTGCTAAAAGTATTTTGAATATACCGTATTTTTCGGACCATAAGACGCACTGGACCATAAGACGCACCAGTTTTTTGGAGAAGGGAAATGAAGAAAACAAAGATTCTGAAACAAATAGTGTCCTAAAATATTTTATGTGCATTAAAAACCAACATCACAGTCATAAACACA
>NC_092860.1:80812869-80881118 GCF_032062135.1 Pyxicephalus adspersus
ATTGTCATACAATGTATGACAATCGGATTGCAATATAACATTTGTTTACATTGTGTTTGTGTTGTGTACCGTATATGTGATTTTACTATGTGTGCTGTGAGTGATCTTCAGCACGCTATTCAGGGAACACAGCATGACTTTGTCAGCCATTCATGCTGAGAGTGGGAGGACGCCGGGAGCAAGATACAGGAGACAGTCACTCTGGCCGCGCTGAATGGGAGACAGAAGAAAAGGCAGAGGGGGGCTACAGGGGGGACGGGACAGCAGCTGGGAAGGATACATTTTGATACATTTGGACCATAAGACGCAGGGACTTTTTCCCCCCACTTCTGGGGGAAAAAAAGTGCGTCTTATGGTCCGAAAAATACGGTAATTTTAGAAGCATTTAAATTGTTAAACACAGTATGGTAAGCAATCTTATCCTTTAAATACAGAAAGAATCTGGGAATTAGGTAGGAACCTACCTTGAATGATTTCATGATGATTTTATCAAACTAAATCATACTAACATTATTTCATGCATACGCTAGCATTAAACTGGCATATTAAAGAAAACTGTATGTATTTTATTTTCTAACCACTGCAAAACTATAGCGACTGGGTTGGTGACAGTATCATATTGGACTTCAAAATTACATTAGGTCCTGCAATAAAACTCAGTTTACCCAGTGAATGCATTTCATATGTTTTACTGGTATTCTGATACGTGGTAATGATGTCTGGAGGCTCTCTGTCTGTTCGATAAATGTAATTACATAGTGGGTACAATGGCATCTTTACATCTCTATAAATTATGTAATTGTTAAACCAGGACCCAGTATATTGAATGTATATGTTCAGTATAATATTAAGCAATCCATTTTTCTTTGTATGAGGTATAGGATCATTTCATGTACATATTCTACATAACAATTTTACCTTTAGGAAAGTATCCAAAGAGCCATTTTCCATGTATTCTGTAACAATCATCACTGGCTTGCCTGTAGGAAACAAAAACTTAGCATTACCATACAGCTGCAAATATCTATAACAATAGATATACATTAATAATAATATTAAAAACAACAATGATAAGAGTAGTTTTTGCATTGTGAACATTATAAAGTTATTGCATTGTGAGTCTATAATAAACAGGCCCCATAAATCTGAAGGTGTCCCATTTTTTAGGAAGACATATTGCCTGTTTTATTTATGTATGATAGTTTATCTTCTCCAGTTCTGCGGAGCTTTACTAAGTCAGACTAAAATACTAATAAATAAAGATTCATGTTTATATTTGCACAACATGTATATAAAATATTTGTTTCGCATTTAGTAGCTCAAATAACATTCATTGACATCTGTTCTTCAGTAGGAACAGGTAATTTCTATATTTTAAAAGAATCTAAAGATCTTCACCATCAGGCACAAAACCTTTGCAGGAGGATGGGGCATATGAGCTGGTATAAAAAAAACAGTAAGACAAATTTTTGCTGCTGTTACCACAAAAACAAAAACTAACATTAACCTTGCACATGGTCTTTAATGAGTGAAAGAGTACCATCTTTTTATCACTATGTTCACTTTTACTAGGGTTTCTCAACTCATGGTCTTACTGTAGACTTTGCTAAAATAAGAATAGACATTCATCAATGTTTTTTATGAGGCCATTTACTAAAAGAGTGCATTGGTATACTTGGGAAGAGCAATGATGCATGCCGAGTAGTCCCTGGGTGAGGGACATCTGACATAAGGACGCCTCCTAGGTACGAACAGGGCTTCTCCGCTCGTTGTGAGCAGGATGGAGGCTTGAAGAGGGAGGGGGCAGTTTGCATGACATTCAGAAGAAATCTTTTGCTAGACACAGCTGAGGTTGTGGGTGATCTAAGGGGGCTTTCTGAGACCTCTTGTAACTCTTTAAGGACCAAGACAAACTCTGCAATTGTTTCTTTTTGCATATCAAAGCACAGCTTGCTCCAGAAGTTGATGTCTAGGCTACATAAAATTTTTTTTTTTTTTGCTTTGTTTTTGATAAACTCACAGTGAGGATTTTATACAGTAACTGAAACCACGCTGCCTAATATTATGTTGCGACAAACACCTGTTCTAATTGAATTTATTAAAATAATGTACCTGTTCCGACTTACAAACAAATTCAACATAAGTACAAACCTACAGTCCCTATATCTTATGTAACCTGGGGACTACCTGTAGTTGAAGTGATTACATCTTTCCTGAGCAAATGTTTACATCTACACGGAACTAAATGAAACAAGTACTACTTCACTGACTAAATATTGAAAACTTCATCCTATGTTAAAGCAAAAATATTCCAAAATATACATTTATTATTTTTATAATTATGCCACATACTTATAATTGGAACATTTACTGAACTAGCCAACCTTGTGCTTTGCTTTACTACTTTTTCCAAATTTAATCAGGTTCAGGAGATATTTCTCTTTTTATATAGTCCAATGTGCTGCTCAAACCAAAACTTTTTTTCTGTTTTTAGATCAGTATAAAGTAGGAAAGGTTAAAACCTCTGTCATTTTCTTTCCAAAGAGCACACTGACATCAATACACACCTAAAAGAAGTTTTGCTTTAAGATAAAATGACTTTTGAAGCAAACTAAGGTGCTTGGGGTCAGTGTAAAATGTCTTTTGGTAAACCAGACATTATGCTTCTTGAAATTCTGAAGAGGTGTAAGTGTACCAGCGCTGGACAAATTGGAATCCAAACTGTTCCAGATCCTGATGCTATTATTACAACTCCCCAGCCAACAATATTAGCAAAATAGCAATCCTAACTTTGTGCACAATTTCTTTAAAAGAAAACAAGCTGACAGTGAAAAAAAATATCTGCACGATATGTATTTGTGTTGCATTTTCCTCATCTGGGTGCTGCTGTATGAAAGTAATTGTTGAGCACATTAGCACCGGACCAGAAAGCATGAAATTAAAAGACACAAATAACATGGCAAATTAGAAGTCACATTAGAAGCCAAGTGGCTGCTTTAGCTAGATCACAAAGAAAATAACACAGCAAAAATCTAGCATCAGATAAATTTATACACCAAAAGAATAAAAGCATAATACATAAATCAGATATTGTGGTAAAATGACCATTACTTTGCTTTTATTAGACAATATACAGCAAGAAATTACAGCATACTAAAGCAAATGGTGTCAATGTGAATACTGTTAAAATGGTAGGCTGTTTGCAGTAGGGTAACAAGGTTTGAAGTTCAGCTGTTCATTGTTACCATGAAAATTCCAGTGGATAAATGCTGCCATTTTTGTAGCTTAACAACGCACTCATTGCCATTACATACTTTCTGGGGTCGACAACTATTAGCCTATCGTTATCGTATATATATAATGTAATATCCCCCCACTTTACTATACAGGCCCATCAACACCAAATCATACATTCAATAAAGCACATTCTTCTTTTCTATGCTTTTATCTAGATTTCCATCAATCACAGTTTTATGGATATAACTACAGAAAAATGTAATATAAATGTTTGGGTAAAAATAATTATGTAAAAAAAGGCTCCTTACTCTTTGTGACAACTCCTTCCAAGTGAATGATGTTTGGGTGATCAAACTGTCCCATGATACTTGCTTCTCCCAAGAAATCTCTTCTTTGCTTATCAGTGTATCCAGCTTTTAGAGTCTTGATTGCCACAGGAAATTCTCTTTTTCCAGGAAGTTTAATTCTGCCACTGCAAACTTCCCCAAATTCACCTGCACAGGAATAACAATACATGCAATCAATTGGTTTGTTGACTAGGGGTTAATCTACAAATTTAAAGAAAAATTAAAAATAAATGTGCTTTCAGTTTTTTCCCATTATCTCTAAATAAAAAGCTAAAGCAAATAATAATTGTTGTTGGATGTTGCTGTGGTAAAAGAAAATGAAACCCCTAAGAACTACATACTGAGAATAGTTGCAAACACCCTAACATGTTAGAGGGACTCACAATTTTGACAAAAACAAAGATATATGAACAACAGAAAAATGCACTTAAGCAATTAGCAAAAAGCTACATTTCATTTAGATTTTATTCACAGATAAACAAATGAAGGAATAACCTACCTGCTCCAATAACTCGTTCAATAGTTATGCAGGAGGCATCAATTTCCTTGGCAAATTCATGGACTGCTTGGTTAGGATCTTCATAGGTATGAGGATCAATATATGTCTTTATTCCTGGCAGTTTAACTGTCGAGGAACAGAAAACTATCTCTTCATTAGTCAGAAATATTATTTCAAAAGTAAGACATTTCATTCTTAGATATTCTGTTTGTTAAATAAAAAAACTGCTTCTTGCAAGCAAAACGTAATGTTAAGAAAAGGATACAAATCATATGGTAGGTAATATACAAAATACTACTGGAATATATATATAAAACCCATTCTCTGCTTCTAAAGCTTACTTCCCCCATGCTCCTTCACCGTCCCAATGTATTTCTGGGTATGGGGAGTAGGGATGAGTGAGAATGCCTCTGTCATTCCTCGAACTTCCGACTGGTCCCTGAAATTTCGGCAAACCGATTTCGCAGACCCATCGGAAGTTCCAGGAAATCATTACAAGAGAATTCCCAGGGCTGCATTCATTCATTCAGCCATGGGAATCCTACTGTGTGCAATCCCCGGGCACTAGAGGACAGTTAACCTATAGTGTCCGGGTATCGAAGTGGATTCCCAGGGCTGCATTCATTCATGCATTCATCCTGCTGGGGATCGCAACTGACCTGATCAATGAATGCAGCCATGGCTGCATTTATTGATCAGCACAGCCCGCTGGACTTTTTTTTCAAGGAAAATTTGATCTCGGTTGGCGAATTTACACCGGCCGTCCTCGCTTACAATTTCGGTAAGCGAGAACAGCCAAATACGCCGCAAGATCAAGTTTAAAAATCTGGCTCGCTCATCCCTAATGGGGAGCATGTTCCTTCCTCCTACTAAGTAATCAACAAGAAGGAGCTCTAATGGTTCCAAATTTCTGGTTCTGATAGGAGACCAGGGTGAGGAAGGAATAAAATAAAAGTATTAGTAGGTGGAGAAGGTGGGCTATGAATAATTATTGTGCTACTTTGTCTAAAATGGAAAACGTTTTATATTAACAATAACCAAAATATTTTTTTTTTACTGAAATTATCCTAATGCATTAACAAAAAAAATATAAAATATCATATAGTAGGGATAAATATATATATATATATATATTGCTGTTGCCATCCCATATATTCAAATTGTAAAATACTTGCACAGGACCGCTTTGCAAAGCAGCCAATCTGTATCTATTTAATTTGATATACACATCTGGACTTTACTGTGTCTCTCACCTTGTCTGGATAACAATTATTAAAAAAAGCCCCCATTTGGCAGGCAGTCATAAAGATAGTCCTAGAGAAGAATGGAATGTAGAATATTATCTTTTGTGGTTTCTCTTGTTTCTGAGGGTGTCCCTAGAGCCCCTTTCAAATAATATTTGCATTATTAATAAAACAAAATCTGAATATAACTAGAAGCATATGGTACTTACTGTGTCCATTGTGAAAATGCATCTTTTCCTCTTCTGGGTCCTGCTTAGCTTTACTGTATCCACATCGTCTGTTACAAAGACATGTTTGAATTAAATTTTATAAAAAATAACACTTTCTCTAGGTATCACTAGTAACAGTATTTTACTTCTATTTGCTAGGATGCTTAGACTGTCAATTATTGGTTTGGCTGGACTGTATGC
Source organism: Pyxicephalus adspersus (assembly GCF_032062135.1). Classification (NCBI taxonomy): domain Eukaryota; kingdom Metazoa; phylum Chordata; class Amphibia; order Anura; family Pyxicephalidae; genus Pyxicephalus; species Pyxicephalus adspersus. Next base: position 80,818,607 of record NC_092860.1, read on the forward strand.
CTAAAGTTACATACAGACACCAGATTTATATTGCCCTTGTTTACAATTGTCTGGGGGAAAATCCAGAATCTTTACGGGTGTTCCACAATGCTGTTTAGTGACCTGCCCTGCCTTATCTGTGAACAACAAACAACCAATGACTGCTGCAGTTTCCTATGATAGAGGATGCAATGGGAATTGGTGAGTTTTCTACTGGATCTCTTTTCATAGTTTGCAAAGGTAAGCCCTTTAATCTATCCAACCAAAAATGAAACAGGCATATAACTAATAAAATGACTCATTTATTACTGGATTTTATTTTTTAATTTTTTTAGACAGACATGTTTATCTGTGATACCAATATTTTTTTAGAATATAAATGAAAGCTATATTTATAAGACAAAAAATCTGCCATCCCTTTGTGGGAATCAAGTTCTAGTCATCTTATTCTCTGCTAAAGATATTTTTTCTATCCTTGTTGCTGTGCTAAGATTCCTCCCATTTACTGTCTGGTAAAAGAACATAAGAAAAGATATATTTTGCTAATGGATCCTTGTATAGCAGTGAAATCCTGACCCTTCGTCACACTACCCAAAATTACAAGGGGGAACAGCTGACCATAAACAGTGCTCGGAGTTGTATATTTCTTTAATGTTGGCATCTCCAGCAAGTTTATTAATGGTAAAGTCTTCACTTCAAATAACTGAGCTAATCCTTGTCTGTAGCAGATTCTCAAATATCTATAACTAAACAGCATTCTTTAAGAATATGTGAGTTCTCTTACTACAATACAAATATTTTCTCCTTGGAGGAAAAAGAATTTCCCAAGATTCCCTAAATAAGCAGGAAAATTGCCAAGACTATAAAAAGGCCTTTGTCACAGCTAAATGGTTCATAGTATATTATCTAAAGTGCGATTAAAAGGGCGGTAGAAGCTACTTATTTTTCATTCTGGGGATCTCTAGAGGTCGATAAATGTATACAGCAGCATGTCACATTAACATACAAAATTAAGCCATGAAAACCCCAAAGAACCATAAAAACATGTCTGAACACGATGCACTGCATAATACTATAATACTATAGCAGGTTTATGTTGGCACGACTGCACTGGTTCAGCTTCACTAATAATGCATGGCAGAAAACCTGTCCATGAAACATTATCTACCTTAGAGCTTCCAGATGTACTAAATTTACTGATCAGATAAACAGACTATAAATTTGTCACTTAGTGAACAAATTATGCCCTGAAACGTCTGGCATCTAAATGCTGGCTTTCTGAAAAACAGATGTGCTGGATTTTGAGGAAAGGGTTTTCAGTCGGCACTTTGAAAAAAAAAAATTATCCCTTAAAAAATGTGTTGTAAAGTCTTGTAATCCAACTGAATCAGATAAAAATCCGTTGACAAATTGGCAGATATTGTCAGGCCAGTGCCATAGTAAACTCTGAATGTTGGTTTATGGTTGTGAGTTGAATCAGTACCATTATCCATTAAATAAATCATTATAGGATCACTTTACAGGGCTTTACAGAAACTCTTTCTTTCCCTGTTTGTGTAGAAACCACCAGATATTAACTATTCATCTTTAAAGCAACTAGCTTGAGCATAGTCAGTTAATAATAATTTTCCCTAGGGACCTCAGGTTATTGTTCTTTGCATTTATCAGAAGCCACTTTGCTTACTCGAGGTAAAGCTCTCCAATGAACAAAGTTCCTAATCCTTGCTAATTGTGGATTTTTAGCTATGAAATGATATGTCACACTTCTGCAGAAAGACACAGAATGCAAGGGCAAGGATCCTTCCCTACAACATGCTGGCAGAGGAGAGGCTTTTCTACCAGAGCTGGGGCTTTTTTAAATGAATATAAGCTGAAAGACACATTTCAGCTCTCTCTTGTTGTACTATCCTATTACCCTTACCCCCTTTTAAAAAAAAATCAATAACAATCTTTGAAATTAAAAAATGGTTGACATTGGACCAATTTATTATGGCAGGCAGTAGGAGGTAATAGCATCGCTGCACCTTTTTCTGGACATTACATGTAGCGTCTAGGAGCAGTTTGCTGCCCCTGCTCCCTCTACAGACTTGAATTACAAATGCTTAAAAATGCTTGTGCAAGTATTTGCAAATGCCCATAAAAAACAAGTTGCTCGTTACAGTTTCTGGGCATCTACCGTTTGACTGATGTTTACCTACTCTAGAATGGAAATGTTGGCATTTGACTAATTTATATCACCCAATAATTTTAGGACATCTACTAAAAAAATGTACCTGCTCTCTGCGCAAATAAGTTTGGTTTCTCTACCTTTATTCAAAAGTTTACTAGGAGTGTGACAGGAAAAACATATTCTAAAATATTCGTTTTAATATTTTCCTAATGGATACTGCTGACTACACTATGTAGTTGATTTACTAAAGGAGCAGACTACTTCACTTTGTACAGTAAAAGCTGTGTAAGTTTAGTCAACAAAATGAAGCTTACAGACAGTTGGGTGTTTAAAGTAAAAAACAGCTTCAAAGTGGACAATCTCAAATCCTTTATTGGACCAACTTCATACTATTCATTAACCCTACATTAACCCGACATAATTGGGATTTAAAAGTTGCACTTAAAAAGTAACTATATTTTTATATAAACCTAAGCTTCGTGCCAGCTATCCCCGAATACTGACCTTGGATTATTTGGTGGCCTGTTTCAAATGGTTTTCAAAAGCTTTACATTACATAAGCTTACATGCCGATACATACAGGCCCAAAGGCTTAGTGAGCGCTGAAAAGCCAGCTAAACCAGTGTAGTACCCCTTTGGTGTTTTGAGGTCCACGTAAGGTTTATGGGAAAAAAACATGGGCATTCTAGTGGGTTCTCTTCAGGGAGTAGTGATTGTCTATCTTCTGTGGCAGGGAAAGAACCCAGTATTAGCAAGATAGCAGCCACTACCCTGGAGTATGTTTTGGACATGCAACAGGTTTTGGTGCTTTAATAAGTAGGCTTCTAACACAATTTATATATGTGGAGAACTTAGCTAAAGGGGCCCTCACCATTACTGACAAAGTTAGATGGCCCTGCCCCCCTGGATCTAGGCAAGGGGGCCTAAAGACTTGAGCACCGAAGAGATTAATTAGATTCCCATTGGCTGCGGACTTGGGTTCAGCAAGGATGAAACCCCAAAAAGGGGTACTTAGCAGAGGATTCCAATGGTGCTGAATTTGGTATTGTCATTCACAGGGAAATAATGTTTCTCCCACGCTTCCTAATAGATTTCACATTTATGGAACCTAAGGAATGCTTTTGAGAGTGGATTTCTGGTGTTTTGACACTCTGCTAGCCTAACTCTCCTTTTGTATGTGTTAAATACCAATAAACCACTATTTTAACAAGCCTTGGTTACTTTCCTACTAAGAGTGGCCCAGGTATAATTTGGCCACCCCTACGGTGGTGAGCTTTATAACAATTTAGAAAAGATTAGTTATTTCCAAATTTACTGGAATATATGAGCTGGATGAATGGATTGAGTAGAGGCAATTGGCTCCAAGTTATTTAATTATTCTTTATGTACTGTAAAGCAGTGCCCAGCTATATATAAATCAGTATCATGTTAGTTAAAAGGTTAAAAGGTTTTCTTAAGGTTGTCTTAACTTAATCGAAAGTTTTTTAAATGGTTTACAAAGAAAAACAAATGATAGTGTAGATAGGAAGGGACACTCCTTTTAACAAATGTCTGACTAGTACTGACTATTTACAAACATTTTAATATCTGTTGTAACCATGCTGTACACTATCAATAGTATATTAAAATGTCTTCCAAAAATTACAGACATTACAATTATAATAATTTATACATTTCTAACATATTCTGTTACATAGTCCAAAATAAATAAACAATCTGTGTAAAAATATGGAAAAGGAAATGTACTCCAGAGATACGCAAATTCATTTTCTAACTGTGAATATAAAATTAGATTTCAATCATTAATGGCTGTGATTCCCTGCAAGTCAAGACCTAGTAGTTGCAGTTTATGCAAATACATTTATATTTTGTCTTGTTCCGACCCCAATTATCCAGATAATTACTAGAGACTCTCTGGAAAGACAAATTAACCGTTTACAGAGCATTCCGCTACAGCTCGCTTGACCCTTATAATGACAATGCTAGCCAAAACTTGGTTAATATATAATCTTATTAGTTGGATGGAAAAACTAAGTGGCTGTGGTTTAATGGGAAATCTAAACTTATTATGAATTTGATTAGAAAATAAACATACTTTGGTATAAAAAAAAATAATAGAAAAACATCTGCAGAAGCATCTGCAGAGGCTTGTATTTATGAGACTTTATACGGCCATATAAATAGTTTCTTTATATTGTTAAACAGACACACACACACACAATACCCTTGCGATTGCAAACCAATCTAGATCAATATAAAGAGGCTTCACAGATCAAAGGGACTACCCGAGAAAACCGGCTGCACCGTGTTAATAAATAAAAAAGATAAAATTGTTAAAAAAAATAAAAAAGTAAATTTACAGTGTTATCAGTACTGTAAATTCCCTGTATGGACAACTTGATTTCCTAAAGGTTGTTAGGAATAAGGCTACGTTTTCATTTTTGATTACCAATTCAATTCCCTCACTATCTTATTATCAAATCCAAAGCTCTAAGTACCCAAATATCCATGCTGTATCGTCATCAGGAGTTTAAATCAGAACAAAATGAATAATCATATAATTATGACAGAACCTGTTTACATGCTTAGATGACTGACAGGTCTGGGAAGGTTTTCCCTAGTATTGGATACTTCATTTAAGAAAGTACTTGGTAATGGAAGGCTCATAGAAAAAATCTAGAGCTGGTCATGCAGCTTAAAAATACATCAACATATGTCTTAAAATGACAAAGCTCTGAACCTAATCACAATGAAATGATGGGACCCAAAATAAGCCATTCCATCAAAACATCCCAAAAAGTATTTGAATACTTTGAACTGGGATTGTTTGGGTTTTTTGTTTGTTTAAAGAAATACAATTCATTTCTACATACCTTCCACTGAGAAGAAAACCGACAACTCCAGCTAGCAGAATAACCCCCACCGTTATGGACACAGCTATTATGGGAATCTGGCTCTGATCACCAGTTGCAGCAAATGCTGAGTGAATAGAAAGAAAACACAGATTATGACTTTATTTTAAGCAGTACACAGGGGGATTGAGATAATTTAGCAACTACAGCTTCTGCAAAACTGTTTGGTTCAAATTGCATTTATGGAAGTGCCATAAGTGTTTGACCGAAATTGCATATTTAAAGCAGAAATGTGAAAATATATATTAACTACTAACCAATAATAGTCACCGAGGAAGTCATGGAAATGTAATTGTTTACTTCACTTTTCTTTTCTAAGTCTATACATTCTATCCCAAGACAAGACAGCAATTTTAAAGAAAGGCTATTAAAAGCTTTTGTATGTCTCATTGTTTCGAAGGTTTCCCTTAATGTTCAAATTCCAGAAATGTCCCATTTGATCACCAAGCCTCATTCTAGTGCTGGGATTAATGTGTTCAACTTCATTAAGGCTAAATCGTGTCTTTTTAAAAGAATCTGCTTCCCTCACATTTTGGCACCTACTACATTCAGTTGATCATACTAAGTATTTGGCTTTTCAGGTAAAGAAATAAAACAAAGTCCCTAAATCATTACTATTGTCCATTTTTATAAATATCAACCATATTAACCATTCAATATATTTCTTTGTTTTTTCTCACGATAAAAATCGAATCATTTTCTTTTTAATGCATAAGGTTTTTGAGCACAGCAAAGCAATTGTAGTTCAAATATTAATGTAGATTAGAATAAACTTAAAAAAAAGCGGAAACTGAAAAAATACACTCCACTTCTCTGATCTCTAAGTTTTTACTACAGGTTGACATTGACCCTCTCTTTGGGCTTAATCAAATGAGAAAGCAAGGACCAAAGTGTTAACTTATCCCGCTGAGTGACATGAATAAGGCCTCTTCATTTAATGCATCAGACCTGGGAGAGGAAATCTAGAGCAGTGTAAGAATGACAGTTCCCTGTTATGGTATTGATCTGCTGACTCTTTCCGCTAACTATTACATGGACATGAGCTGACAGTAATTAAAATGACTTACACACTGGGCTGGTTTCGAACTCAAATCTGCGACTGTAGGCGCCGTACCCTGCGGCCGTGCGTGCTCGGATCTGGAATATGTAGGATGACGCAGGTTTCAGTCCCTCTGCCATGATTTCTGTCTCCTTAGACTTAATAATTGTGTAGCTGGTTTCTAGGTCCTTAATTTGTACAAAAGAAAAAGAATAAAAAACTGGTAACTATGAAAACAGAGGAACAGACATGGTTGGGGTGGGGAAAGAAGGGTTATTGACCCATAGAAAAGAAGTCAATACTGATTAACAAGCAGTGGATACCTATTTGTACTGTATTTACCTGTCAGGTAATATATAACAAAATTTGTCCTCTTCTAACGTCAACTTTACTGTAACTCTAAATTAATTGGGAGAAATGTTTTTCCTTTGGAACAACTAGTCCGAAGGGCCAGGAACAAATTGGGAGTCAGTTCAAAGTGTGAGGACAAAACAAATTGAAGTCAAGGCAGATATAAAACACAAATTAAGGCAGCTCTGGATGCAATAATTTGGGCCAGAGCTACTTTAGTGTATCTCACCACTGAATACACAACACTAGGTACACTACAAAGCAAAAACTGCACCAGAGCACAAAGATTGACCACCAACATCTGCATGGGAACAGAAATATTCTCCATATGTGCTTCTTTTGCTGGAGTCCAGATCCCTCCAGATCCAGATGGCAAGCAACCTTTTCTAATCTGAGTTACATCTATTGAATATTGTTCCTGGAATTGAGATTTCCTAATGATAATTTATTCAACAATACTACACCATAAAATCTCTCCCACTTCTTCTTCTCTTTCTCTATTTTTGAGTTACATTATCTCTCCCTTCCTCAATTGTAGATTGACCCACTACTAAGAAGAATGATACAATTGTTTCCCACTAATAAAATCTCCCACCATATCTAAAGACTAAAGAGTTTTTGTATATACAGGTTCTTTTCAATTACCTTTTTTATGTTTCACGGGTTTACAAATCAGACCGGGTCTTTAATATTTATATTTTTTTAAACTCTTACAATATGTAGCTTGCTTTACCCCTAACAAGCACCAAATACTCCCTCTACGAAGAACAAATTGATTTGTAATAAATATCATGCTTGTAGAACTGAACTTCACATGAGATTTTAATTAGTAGATTGTAAAATAGATTAATCTCCTGGGAAAGATAACTGGTTTTGTACCAAATGGATACTTAAGTGACCTCACTCACTAGAGACAATTTAACTGCCTGGTAGAGCAATCAATTTCTGAGCAACTGAGCAATACCACAGTTTATTCACGTGTTGTTATTTGTCTCTTTGGATTTCATTGTGCCAGGCAATTAACTGCACGTTTTCTAAATTTTTGGGGGTAATATCAGATAACTGTTAATACATACTAGCTTTTTGTAAAGTGTACCTAAAGCCATGGCTAAAGCTAACTTCCTTCACTTTGAATCAGAACACATCATAGACAATGCTAATTCATTAAAATGTGTCATATAATAAGGACAGTACCTCTGCATATAATGTGCTGTTTAGGAACTGGCATTCTAGGAAAATGTAATGCTTTTGGGTATTTTGTTAAAAAACATGAATAATGTTTTTAAATTGCTTTAATACATAACTATTTACTATTTGTTTTACAAATAAATGTAAATTATAAGGTATACCCAAAACATATGGTGTTTGCAAAAAAATGAAAAAAAAAAGCCAAAACCTTTTTGCCTCTACAGTTAAGCCCTATTACAGGGTGTAAATGCACCAAAGGAGAGGGGGTATGTCTGAAGGGATGATCATTCCTGTTACCTGAAATTTGTTTTTTTACTAAAACAAGAAAGAAGAATTTATGGAGTGTGGTCTACATATTTAATTGGTTGTCAGGGAAAAGAAGGAGCCAGGTAAACATGGCACCGGCAGTGGGCCTATTTAGGAGAGAACTTGAGAAGTCAAGTATTTAAAACATTTGCCTAGCAAACATAGTAAATAATAAATTAATCCATTGCAGGTTGGCTGGATCACCCAGCTTCACTGATGAAAGTGTATCCTCTCCAGCCTTGGAGAAGTTTATTAATTCAGGCCCTTGGACTCTTTGGTAGTAGTGTAGTCGGTTCAGCTCTGTAAACAAGCTTTACATTTTTAACAAAACTAGCAAGAATAAACAAGTAAACAAAAGTACCTCTGAAGGTTCACTTGCTGGTTATAAATATAAGAATAAAATATTTACATGCAATGTTTTATGTAAAAATATTTTCTTAAACTATGTTTTTTTGGCTTGGGCATGATGAAGTAAGTCATTATCTATTTCCATTAAGCAGTCACTTCTATATATTACCAATCTTAATGTATACTGGCTTGCCTATAAAATATTATTTCTATTCTGGTTTATCAAAGCAAAATGGACTGGTTGTCATCCATGTCAGCGTGTTTATTATAAGGTAGTAATCACCACATTTAGTTTGTTGAGTTGACAAATGTGGTTTTTCACACATACTTTACTTGCCTATATAGCTATAGATTCTCAAGAGAAAGTAACAGTGACACTTGTGAACTGCTCAGAACACAAAATTATTTACCGTCAAGATCTGCACTTGTGTTTCAGCAATTTAAAGAGGGCAAAGGACAGGACTGAGTAATGAAAGAATTGGTCAAAATAGTAGAACAAAAAAAAAAGCAGAATGACAACATAGGCTGTATGGCACTTTCTAACTTTCTCTGCCTGTCCATGAAAATCTTGTATGTCCACTATTGTACTGTAGGTATTGCCTAGAACCTCAGAGACCTATGAGCAAACCTAAACATTGTTACATAGGAGGATGCGGCACACATACTTATAAAAAAGGCTGATCAGACAATCAGAAATTCCCCATTTTCATATGAAGTCTGAAGCTCAACTAAACCCAAGATCCTAATAGCAATTAGGTTGATACAGTAAACGCAAACAAAGTAGGGTAACAAAGTAATGGACAGAATATCGATTTCTTTGGTTAAATGTGCTTTCCCACTGCACTGTAGCCTATTTCCTCCCTTCTCTAGCTTTAGAGTGGATGGGTCAGTCAGGTGAGACACAAAAACTAACAGAAATAACAGTAGAGGACATACTACATTTTAAAACATTCCCATGTAATATTTGTTTCCCAGCGAAGAAAACATGTGTCTGCTGATGTCTGTGCTTCTGATGTTTTGGTATGCCTTTAAAAAGAATATGATTGTGCCAGGTCAGCCTTGATCTGCTTGTGTATTACTAGAACTATTTTCTTCCATGAGTTTATAGTTTAGGACCACACTTATTAGAGGTGTGTGTGTGTGTATATATATATATATATATATATATATATATATATATATATATAAGGATTCAGCTGCCTTACTTTGTGGGAAAACAAAACAGATGAAGGAAAACAAATTAACTGTGTTTCTTGCTCTCATACTTAATAATGGTAGACATATGTATATAAAAGGTCACCCTCACACTACAATTTATTCACATATGCACTGAGCATCTGTTTGGTAGAACACAGATGGTTCACTGGAAAGAAATCTGGCACCTAAATGGTTAATGAGCACAATATATCACAGATCAGGAGTAAAATATGGTTTTCTAGCACCAAGAATCTGCACAGACTGAAGTGGCTGTTATGCAACAGTATTTTTCTGTGATGTATGTCAGTCTGGCTACATCTAATTAAGCTAGCTTGGCTCATATATCTATTCCCTAAACAACAAATAGTTACTTGCACAGAATAAAAATAATTGCAGTTTGCAATCTGCTAATTACAAAACCATGTGCTTTATATTGGATATTCATTTTAGATTTAGTAATTCTTTTAACTGGAGTTCAAAATTTAGAGCAGTACTTCCACCACAACATAAGTCATTTAGATTAATTTGAAATATGCAGTGTATACATTTGAGGTGTTAAAATGATGAGGCATAAGGTTTCTGTGCCTTGAAACATTCAGTAAGACTTCTTATTTGTCATTTAAGGGAGAGGAGAACTGCTATCTTCCTAAAGCTTATGCCATATTAAAACATAATATAATATGACAAATATGCAAGTAAGGAATATCAACTTAAGATATAATATTTTTACCTTACTAAAAACCATGTTTTTGAGAAGTTTGTAATTGCACTTGTAGATGGGGGTGGTTATATTTCCTTATTATGTCTTGCCAATTCTTTTTTCCCTAGAAGTATATCAGTCAGTGGTATTGGGGGCTAAAAAATGGTTTCCAAACACTGCAAGCCAGAGACCAAATGGCCTAGGCTGCTTAGGTGATAGAGGGCAGCAGCCTTTTTGATTTATGAACGTTGTTTACGAACTTTATTTTGTGATTTAGTAATGCTAAAAGTGCCATTTATTAAAATACTTCTGGGGGAAGAAGGATCCCACTTCGGCCAAGTTTCTGAAACCTTTGTCAATGATTTTATTATTTGCCAACTGTTAAACACAGAGAATCTTTTTCCAAAACACAAATTCTTTCCAAAACCATAGATAAATCATTGAGATTTTGCCAAGTTTTTTCAATTTCAGTTAAAAAAAAACAGTCATGAAAGTTTTCTCACTCGATCCTGACTTGCAACATGACACAGTTGGTTTTCTGGTGATGATGTTGATATGGCAGTATAGGCTATATGATGTTGCCTTTTCACTAAGGTCATGCAAAAACAATTTTATGTCTCAGATCTTGTCAACTGGTCAATCATGACTAAAAATGTGTATTCGATGGGAATAAAGCATTTGCTATACAACATTGGGACGATGCAACTATTATCTGTTCAGTGAAAACACCACAAGGTGCAATTCTCATTAAAAAATTACTGGAGTAAAATGAACCTATGTGCATACAATGTTGCTCTTATACTATATTATTATATCGTGAATCTGTGGGAGGAAGAGAAGAAGAGGAGGGAGGGAAAGCCAAGCTTTTGAAGGGCAACCAGAGCTAACGTTAAAAAACGAAAATTTTATTGTTCCAACAACATTATTTAAAATATTAGGAGCTGTGTCTCTATGAATGAATCCTAGGCTAACATATATCCACTAGTTTCGCAAAAAAAATAGCAATATAGTTTAGTATCATACTATTTTTCTGAGAAACTAGTGGTTACATGTTAGCCTAGGATTCATTTATAGAGACACAGCTCTTAATCTTTTAAATTATGTTGTTGGAACAATACAATTTTGTGTTTTTAATTTTAACTCTGGTTGCCCTTCAAAAGCCTGGCTTTCCCTCCCTCCTCTTCCACCCACAGATACACGATATGTAATCACATGCTGGAAAAAAAAAGGTCCACATTGGGGCTTTTCTTTCAGGTGGAACAAAAATGAAAACAGCAGCAGTACAGAATGGAGTACCACTGTGGGACAGTACAAAACCCATTTGATCAACATGAAAGCCATGAAAGTTTAATGTTCAGAAACAGTTCTGACCTCCTCAGTACAGGTTTCCTTTAACTGCTTGATTTTGGCAACAGGAAATGCTAAGACAAGAGCACAATGACACCATATTGACCTTCAAGTTGTTTTTCAACATGTAAGCTTGTAAGTGCCCAAATAATAAAGCTAGATTCGGATCAGTTTCCTGTACTGACTTCCAACACATTAGCTGATACTGTTTCATTTTTAGTAAGGATCTTCCTTATCACATCACATAATTGCTTTTACCACTGGTACTGTACCGGACTTGGAGAGAGAAATGACACACAATCCACTGAGAGAGGTTAATATTGCAGCAATCCTTTCATATCCTGGCTTTTATTCTCAACTTTATCAAAATAATCAATGTTTTACAGCCAGTATTTTAAACAAATTATTTACATGCAAACTGATTTGCTACCCTTGAGTAGATAAATATATAATTAAAGGAGGCTCATAAATATTAGCTTTATACAATGTTTGGCATCCTTTTTATTTTAGTGACCTTTATTTAGATTAGCAAAGTCTGCCAATAACTCCAAGCTGAACTTGTAATGTATTTTCCCCAGCTGACGTGCCTCACTAATGAAAAACACACACTGGAAGTCACCCTGGTCATTTATTGCAGACACAATCAATTAGTAATCAATTTCCCTATGTAGCTGATGGCTCCCTAACCAGGATTAGCTGGCAAGAGGGAAAAAAAAGCAAAGATATAACTGTACATTACAAAAGGTCAGACCTTTTCAAAGTATTTGATCTCATATTCCAGGATGATACCGTTGGGTCGCTCTGGTTCCTGCCAAGACAAGGAAATGCTATTTTTGGCGATTTTTCCTTTCTTCACATGAGTGACTGGAGACGGGGCTGCAGAAACAAAAGCAAAATAGCAAGATTAATAGCGGAAGCTTCTTGTTTTATATTCAAAGCTTTTTACATTTGCTTTGGCTCTTGTTTTAGCTGTAGTACTCAATATATTCTTGGCATGATAAAAAGTATGTATACAATACAGATACTTAAGATTGGTTTAGGGGCTTTCCAAACGCAAATTCATCATTAAAATTTGGAGTTTTATCAAATATTGAGTCACATGTTAAATGAGTATTAGTAAATATTTTTAATTAGTTACAAATATAATAAGTTGATGGGTAGATATGTAATTTATAAAAATTGGTATTAGTAATAAAGCTAAAGATTTATTTAGATGGTATTTTGTTTTAGCAAACACTGGGATGCATACTTTAGTGCTGGCACGATATATAAAGACATGCATAAAACTTCTATAAAGGGGATCAGTTACCATAAAGGGAGTTTTAAAAGTAGGTATATAAGTTTAAATATACTTTTATGAGAATAGAAAGATTCTGTTACATCATCCTGGGATGAAGACACCAAAACAAAAAATCTTGGTGCAGTAGGTGTTTTATTCTGCTTGAACTGATTTTGCAGCACAGTTTATATTGCTCTGACTCACGCTTTGGATGGCTTTACCCATGTACTGAGTTCCTTTAGAATCTTCTGTCTATGAGGACCCAGTGTGTAAGTATGCAACAAATGGAGGTTGGGTTACTTTAGGTGGGATAATGAAAATTAGGTAGGCAGGGCAAGTGTTTATTCACTGAAAGAAAGCTTATACTTTCATATATACTATACAAACAAATCTGTAGAAAAGGATATTTCTGACAATTTCAATAACGTGAATAATGAAATTATGTATAGACTCTCTGTAACATATATCTATCCAATAAAACAACTAGCAAATAGTATAGAAGACAAAATCATTACCCACTAATAATAATAATAATTAATAAAATGTTCTATTGTTCAACAAACAAGAATAACCTACATTGAAGGACCATATTTGTTAGATAGGTTCATCAAGGTAGATGGAGCTGTGATAAAATTACTATCATATGGTCCCATCTGCCCTATATATATAGATAAAATAAAAAGAAACAGGCAGCTTCTGCAGGACACTATTATCTTAGGGTGGGATATTACTAAAACACCTCTCAAAACTTCAAAATTACAGACAGTGTACACCATATGGCCATTTGGCCCCAGATATCTCACATAAGGCCTCTGTGTCTAAGCATGTGAAAGTGTTCTGTATCCAGTCTCCTTCTCTAAAACGAGTTAACCATAAGTGAGTATAGTAGTATAGTAAGAAAACCATAAGAAACAGACATAGGGAAACAAGAAACTCCGCCATGGATTTTATTCTGGAAAAGCAATATAATTATTGTAGCAGAAGGAAACCGAATACTTGAGAATGTAACTCCAAAATTTTTGAAAAGACCATGCTTGTGCAAGGCCTCTGTCTAGCATTTTGAAAACATGAAACAAATGGAGTACCCTGTCTCATTGGTTTGTGTGTCAAATAGCAAGTCTAGCCACCTTGTTGAGTAAGTAATATTGTGTTAAAGGAGAGAGAAAGAGATGGGGTTTGGTGGCTAAATAGGTTAATTATGTATTTACAACAATTAGATTCATACATAATTACAGGGAACAATTAAAAAGATAGCTTAAATCTCTGTTGTGGCAGCACAGAGTTGAGATATCAGAGTTGTACATAAACCCCAATCATTTGCAACAGGAATATGGAACCATATTCTTTCACAGTATCTGTATATACAGTGGAATTGAAAGCTAACTTTACCTTCCCGCCATCAGGAATACATACCAACTTCACCATAACATTAATAGATGCCTATTACATGTCAGGTATCAACCCATGAGGAAGGGATGTTGGAGGACATATATTTATTTATTTCTACAACAAATATAACATAAACTCTTAAATGCCACAGCCTATTTCCCCTATGGAAACCCAGATCCATGGACTCAAACTCCAATTTAAAATATTTGAACATAGAACCTAATGAAACTTAGCTTGACCGCTTTAATCCATATGTACCCCTGAAGAAGCCTATCTAGGCGAAACGTGTCGGATAAACAGAATCTTGAACGTTTAATTGGATCACTAGTGGTACACAAAATGTCATAATATGTCATAATATGTAAAACTCTGATATATGAACTCTGTGCTGCCGCAACAGAGATTTAAGATATCTTATTAAATGGTCATTTAGCCACTAAACCCCGTCTCTTTCTCTATCCTTTAACACGATATAGCATTTTGAAAAGTATCCTAAGAGAATTGTTGGAGCTGTTATTTATTATATTTATCTTAGTACAGTTATAGTACATATGGGTGAACTAAAGAAAAACAATCACAGGCTGTAAAAATACATGCTTTATTTCTCTTTGTGTCCTGTTGGGAAGATATCTTATTACTCCCTTTGCCAGAGACAACAGGCACTAGCCAGAAATCCATTCAAGGGAAAATACCCTTATTTCCTGTTTGTGTGACATCTTTAAAATTTTAATAACAATTAGGACACAAAGCTCCCACCTAACCTACCTAACTCAGCCCTACTCAATCTAAATCCATAAGAAGTTTTTGGTAAAAAAAATAAAGAAATTTGCTCATTAATACTGTGGAGTACAAAGTAAATGAAAGAGCTAAATATTAGCTGGTGTCCCTCATTTACATTAAAATTAAGTTTCTAGTTTTAAAAAGAATTCCTTTATGTGTGAGCATTGATTATAAGATGTACTATTAATGTCAGCATCAAACTGAATGTAGGTAAAGCCAAACACTACTTAAATGTATAAAAAATAAAGTCTTCATACTCATATATTCAAGTGTGTTAGGAAAATCAGATTAATTTAATTAACAGACACATTTACTTTTATTTTACTGCATTTTTATTGTAGAAAACTCTCTATCTGTATGGTGCAAATTAAATACTTTAACTAAGGTCAAGTCTAAATGTGCTTATCTAATAATCTAAAAGTTTAGAAAAAAAATCAGACAAGATAAATAAGATTGTGATCAGTGTAATACAGATATGTTGGTCACATTAGCTCTGCAACATTTGATCTTTCCTAAGATAACCTGCCCCCTGTGGGTTTTTAATTTACATTTGTTATGGGATATTTAGCTTTCTATTATGCCGATTTTAACTATTTCTTTAATTATTCTTAATATAATCTAATTTGCCTGATCTGCAATGAATCAGAGTTTGTAAATCTATTATGACTTGCATTATTGTTTTTGGATAAGATAAATTACTAGGAAATGGTCAAACTTACAATGTCAGAATTTAAAATCAAATTGATTGTTTTTATTTCCCAGGACCCACCCTTTTTGCTACTGATAGTAATAATTCCAGATTTAAAGCACTATTTGATGAAAAGATGATTGCACTTAATTGAATGGTTGAAGTGAAAACAATTTTACAAGTAAAAACATACTTTGCAAAGTGAACAATATTTATTCTTTCAGTAAATCAACTCTACTAAAGACCACAAATCCCGAAGAAGTGGGTAGTAGGAATAGGATACTAGGCTAATAATTATTTTTTTTGTTTAAATAAAGATTTGTATTATACATTGAACCAACAGAAATTTATAAGGGTGAATAAAATTCGTTGAGCCAAAAAAATTCAAGCTGGAGAGACCAATAACAATATACATATTGTGCAATAGTAGTTAATCACTCCAATGCCACAACCTTAGTTATGATCTGTTTTAAAGGGTTAGGTTGGTTGATAATATTTGTGATATTACTATTATGTAAGTTTATTATATTATTAATATTTTCATTGTGTACCATAAAGATGGCCATGAAGTAGTGCAGCAGTTTTTTGAGGTTAGCAAAACAAATGTTCTGTACTCCTGTAGTTCATAAACTCTGTTTAACATCCTAAATATTTTATTTTATTGGTTGATTTCATTATTGAATATTTTAGATCAAAGACACAAACCGATCTGCAAACAACAACAGCAAAAGCATACCGTTGTTTATCAGGCACCCGTAGTTGTGGGAAATGAGTGATCCAGAACAGACAGAACCTCCTAGTAAACAGATATGTGAACCATTAATGTAAACACAGTAAAAAATGAATATTAAGTAGTTGTGTTCTGCATTCCGCTTCTCCCTGTTAATTAAGCTGAGTCTGCTGCAAATGTACAGAAGATCAAATGCAATCTATGAATGACCATATGTGTATTTAAAGTGCATCCAACAAAACCATTTGTAGCTCACCAATATGTGCAGATGCCTGCAAATCTTCTGTGACATTGAATAAAATTTAGACAAGCAAAAAAAGAAACATTATACCAGGAGTAAATGATAAAGCTGGTAATTTTACCCCCTTGAGCTTTCTTTCATAGAAGTGTTAAAGTGAAACTGTGCAATAAAGGCCAATTAAGTATATCCAATCGATCCCTAAGGTATTCATATGATAGTGTCTTGGTATCCGGAGCACATCTGCGTTACAATGCGTAGGGCTGAAGTAGAAAGGTGGAAGTATTTTTTGGAGTTTTCATTCCCAAACAAAATGTAATTTAATCTCCACATCCTCACAAAGGCTGCAATCATTCCATCTTAAAAAGTCTGCAACTGGATATAGCATCATATGATTTGAAAGAAAAGTACAATTGCCCTGGAACCTGTTTTTAAAGGTCACTTTTTCTGGAAGAGCAACTCTCGCAGAGTATCAGAGAGATGTGCTGCACACAGACAAATAACAAAGCCTTTATGAAGGCAACACAACATAGTAAGTTATCAAAGAACATTGTTAAAACACATTTAGGCTGGGCTGTTGTCTCTTTCTGATGTAAGAGATCTTTCTGATGTATGCTTTATAGAGATCATACTCATTGTAGAACACAGCTCTAGCACAAAGAATGATTTTTCCAAGGGTCAGATCATTCATTCGGGGATGAATAAATAATCTTAGATAGTGGTTGGACAATCAGACTCAATCACTGAAGTATTATGTCCAGAAATACATTTGTGTAATCCAGCCTTAAAGGTCTTTATTAGGAAAAGGGAAATATTTCAACAAACTTGTTTTTGCCTTAAAATAGAACACGTTTTTAAAGCCACTTGTCGACTTTTTGAGTCACTTGCAAAGCCCTGAACATAGTATTTTCACCAATGGTCAGGTGTTTAGGAGGTCTATGGGAATATGTCCCAAGAAAAACACATTAAAAGTTCTAACCCCTGCTGGCTATGAACTTTCAATTAATCCAAAAATGACAGCTTATTTTATTGACCATATGTTTAATACTTTGATTTACATAAAATATCTTTGCAATGACCTTGTAAAAATGCACAGTTTTGCAAAAATTTAGTAAAAACAGATTTATACTTATTAATATATTTACCTAATTTCACCCTTTTTATTTTTTGTATAGAGCATATACATTTAGGAACAAGATTGTAGTATACTACAGTTTACCAAATAGTGGAGGTGGCTGTGTTTCTTCCCCAGGCTTGCGCTTCCTTTATTTCCTTTTTTTATTATATTTTCCTGCCAGCTAGGATGACAACACAGAGGGCCCTGATTTATTAAAGCTCTCCAAGGCTGGAAAAGATACACTTTCATCAGTGAAGCTGGGTGATCTAGCAAACCTGGAATGGATTACCTAAAAGTAAATTCCTATTTGTTAGCAACTTTTTTTAATACTGGACCAGATCCATTCCAGGTTTGCTGGATCACCCAGCTTCACTGATGAAAGTGTGCCCTCTCAAGTTTTGATAGATCAGGTCCAATGCAGTCACTTTAGAACAGCAAATGTGTTAGGGCTACTAAAAACCTCTTACCCTATTTTTTTATGGTAGGATTCTTCCAAACTGGTTGTGCAAAACTTCTTCCACTTCATGATTATGGAGGTTGCTGTGCCCTTGGGAACCTTTCCCAGTCTTTCCCAGATCTGTGCTTTGCAATAACTCTGCAGGCAGTTCCTTTGGCCTCATGGTTTGGTTTTTGCTCTGATATGCATTGTCAGCCATGGAGCCCTCTATAGAGAAGTGTGAGCCTTTCCAAATCATGTGCAATCAATGTAATTTATCACAGATAGACTCCAATCAAGGTTTAGAAACATCTCATCAATGATCAAGAGAAATAGGGCACCTGAGCTAAATTTAAAAGTTTTGTTGCAAAAGATTTATGTATATAATTTTATAATTATAATTTCATAATTGTGAAATTATTTTTTTTATTTTTAATAAATGTACAAAGTTGTTTAAAATCCTGTTTAAACTATGTTATAATGGGGTACTATGGGAACCGAGTGCAGGTTAATGTGGGAAAAAAAGAATTTAAACAAATGTAGCATCAGTCTGCAAATAACAAAATAGAAAAAAAGGAGGAGTGAGGGAGTCTGAATATATTCTGAAACCACTGTATGTATGTATGTGTGTATAAATATATATATATATATTTATATATTAATGTTAAAATAAATGTTTTTTAAATATGACGTTATACATACATTACCATGTATCATTCCATGTATCATGTAAAACACTCTCCTATACCTATAATGTATTTTAATTTAAAAAATTGTTGTACTTGTTGATCCTAAAATCTTTTTTGGATTTTTTTTTTTAATCCTACAAACCTAGCACGTTTATTCTATGAGACATGATTCAGCTCTATGTTAAAATTGGCTCCAGTATTAGGACATTCATCAAGAAGACTGATTGCTGTATCATGTAGACTGGCAGGCTTGGCACCGAAGGACATTTCCCACACAGCCCAAACAGGTCTGGGTGATTGGTGTACTTATTTTTCTTTAAATTTAATAACAGCAGAGGGAAGGATGCAGTTGTTCCTGTTAAAAGAAAATACTGAATTGGAGATTGGAAGTGGATAGTGGGTGAACTAAATTTTATTTTGACACACGTAAAAAAAAAATAGGCTTCCTATTATTTTTTTTTTTTAAACTTGTGTGATTGGTGGGATTTTGCCAGTAAGTAATAATATCTACATTAAAGGAAATAATGCTGAATGAATTCAGTTCACTGTCTTTGGGTGAATAGTGCATGCAGATGTTAGTAAAAGAACTAGAACCTCCGTATGACTTTCCTGTATAAGAAAATGTATATTATATTCACAACAGGACCACAGTGTCTAATGTTGTGGCAGCATGGGGCTGCTCCGTCCATTGGGCCACAGGACCTCACTTTATTTGTGTCAGGTACTGCTGTCTTCTTTTGTCTCTATTTGCAAGTGTGTTGATCTTGCTTTATTCTCGCCCATTCATCAGACCAAACAATGGGCTCCAAAGGCAGGCCAATTGCTAAGCTAACTTGAATGGAGCATCTCAATTTGCTAGTGTTATATATTTCAGCTGACTGGGAGTCATTTCCAGCAGTCTTCCTATTAGCTAGTGGTTATTAGGAGTGGTACATTGTTTACTTCAAGTCCGAGCCTGTGCATGTCACTGGGACTGAAGAAAATATAAAGACAGTGCAAGCTGTATTTATTTTTTATGAGGATCAAGATGACTTTTGAGACATAGGATCAAGGTGACTTTTGAGACATGGGATTAGAATTTTCATTAGTAATGTTGAAAACAAGTTTAGGATAAGAAGAGCAAAGCAAACCCAACATAGACCTGGAATTGTCCTTCCCTGTACCTGCTTGAAAGTTTTAACATAAAAATTAAAATACAGGTTGACAATCAAAAATGCAGCAACCTCTGGACCAGAGGAGTGCCGGATTTTTGAAAATTCTTTTTTTTTTTTTATACTTGCCTCCACACACAGGCCAGCCTTCCTCTCGCAGCACCGTGGACATCTGACACAGTTCCAGGGAGCAGGCAGCAGGAACATCTCAACGTGTATTTAGTTTAGCAAGCAGACCTAAATGCTGTTTCTACAGAACAGCGCCATGAAAACATTAGTGGCCAAACAGTGTACTGCAGTCCCTGTATTGTAAATGCAATCCGAAATTCATCCAGAGAAACTGAAGGAAGTGGATTTTTCGATTGTTGACCTGTACTGGCAGAGGTAAAAGTTGACTCCTGCAGTTTCCTGAAAGCCTGGCATATCTAGTTTGGAAGATTTGGGGCTCTAAACCACTAATCAATGCATCTGTCTAACATACAGCCTGCCTTTTGCTGTGCCAGAGGTGGTGGGCTATCAGTAAACCAGGAAAATTTAATTCAACATGAGCCAACTATTTGAAGGAATCTGCTAGTAACTTAGTGAACACATACAGCAAAGGGAGGGAAGACTCAGGTCCCACTTGAGAATTTAGGAATTATTTAGGGCTTAGCCACAGGAAATGGGAAGAATGATGCCAACTGTTGTTCTGCTTAAGAGGACCAGTGGTAATGGATGTATCCGGAAGTTCACAACAATGTAGGAGAATGACAAGGGTTTATGAAGCTTTGCAATTTTTTTTTTCAAAGAAGATACTTGAAGAGAAAAAATAATCAATTGGAAATCTTATTTAAAGCACAAAACAGATTTATGCAAATTCAAGAACAAAAACTCTCTCCATACCCTAGAACGGGACAATCAATTGCTGGTTTATGAAACAGAAAGACTATTAATTACTTCTCCGTCTGACAGTACGAGCTCACTGCATTTTGACAAAACTACAAAAATAAGAAGAAAATATGAAAAACCTACAATACACTTGACCCTGAAGATATTTTTAAGTGCTGCAAATTGCTGTAGTTTGCATAACAAAGAGCATGCAGTTCATGCATAGTGCCGAGTGACGCTAATATTTTGATAGGCTTTCCTCTCTGATTATTTTTGCATTATTTTAAGCTGCAGCATTATTACTAATGCTGCAGCTGCTCTATTCTTAAAATGTGGGAGTACTTTACGTGCACTGAATCTTTTGGATAAATCTATATGAATCTTGGAAAAGGAAACATTTGTTAAAAGTATTAAAGAAATGAATGAAAGATCTGAAATACAGTGAAGTTAATTTAACTGTTAAACACATAAACACATACTGTCTTTATGCAATGAACAACTTACCTGGCAATTACAGGGCCCTTAAAGAAATTTTTTTTGGGGTCCTGACCATTGCAAAGTTGCTCTTGGGTCACATTACTGTGAAAAGATGTGATTGTTTAAATCTGCTACTACTTAAAAAAAATTGTAGAAGGCTTCAATTAAAAAATTATCCAGACCTACACTTTTGACCTCCACAGTCTTCAAGTGCAACACTGGCTTTTAAATGGACACATTTATTGCCCCAGGCCGTGTGTTGTGGTTTCCTCTGTTGCCCCCTAAATCATTACTGTGTTCTGTAGGGGCCAACAGAAAAAAAACACAGCACAGGGGGAGATCACTAACAAAAGTATTCCTTGGTAAAGGATCTTCAGCCAGTATACTGACTAAAGACTGCAGAGACTGGTGGTATGGGTGGAAGGAAGGTATGTAATAACCTTATGTGTGCAAGGGATCTTCAAAGAAAAACTCTTTAAATCATAAAAAGGTAACTTTCAGATTAGGAGAATCTTTGGTACGTCAATGTGGACAAAGTTGGGAGCCTTGTGCTAACTACTCCCATCATTATAGTCTCATGATTGGCCCATCAATATAATAGAAGCCTAATTAGTCAAAGTTTTAGAAATCAGGAGGTAGCATTGCCAAGCTTTCAGCCATGAAATCTGGGTTAGTATATAAATACAAATAATGGTTCAGAAATTAGGAGGCTGAGGCTGATAATCTCCCAATCTGCACTGATGGTTAGACACCAGGAGGTTTTTGCTATGTAGTGCCACTATAAATTCAGGTGAGTTTTTGGGTTTTGTTCAATAGAAGTGGGCATAGTAAACAAGCACATTCAAACAAGTCTGGCTTAC
This sequence comes from Pyxicephalus adspersus, assembly GCF_032062135.1. Lineage (NCBI taxonomy): Eukaryota > Metazoa > Chordata > Amphibia > Anura > Pyxicephalidae > Pyxicephalus > Pyxicephalus adspersus. The sequence continues at coordinate 80,840,845 of NC_092860.1, forward strand.
TTGTAACAGACACTGTAAAATGTGATAAAAGGGTTTTTGCATTTTTTGTGTTTTGCATTTAGAGATTTTGTACACACGCTGATGGACAGGTGAAAGGATAGACTGCTTAGGTTTAGGATAATGCTAATGTCATAGCCAGTATTGTAGAGAAACTGAAGCTTTATACTAATACAAAATAAAAAAAAAGGGGGATTTACAGTATACTGAAAAAAAAAGTTGTAGGCCATAACTTTAAACTAACAGTATTAAGATTCTGAAATATTAGATATTATATTTTGTAGAATGATATCTAAAGTTTATTCTGTATTACTCAAAATGAATTTCTTAATTGTTTTCGCTAACTGTCCTCAAAGTGACTGAAAACAACAGTCTCCTTGTGTAGTTAATCTTACTATCTCAGCCTACATTTTGCAGGCATGGTCAATGCATTGCTTAATATATAAAAACACAACTGAATCTCTACATCTTTAAATAGATGTAAAGCCTCATCAAGAGATCTCTTGCAAAAAATACAAAAAACTCTTATTTTTATTTTACATGATCTAGCCGATAAAATATTTCATTTAAACTACAAAAACAAGCATGTTAACATGTGGGAGTCAAAGCAAACATTCTGTTAAGGTAAACAAATAGTAAAGAAAAGTTTAAAATGCTCAAGGAAAACACACTACAGTTTTTCTTTAAGAGAGAGCAGTGTAAATGAACCGAAATCTTTTAAACTGCCTTGTTGTAACACTTTGATTAAATCTTTGAATGATTTAATTTAGTATAATAATGAAATTATCATTAATTTAATAATGAAATGAAAAGAATGAAATCCAGTGTTAAATATAATGCAGATGGCAATAACTGTGGTTTTAAAGAGCATGCTTAAATGGTATAATATGATAACACCTTGGGCGAACATAACAGCATTTTTTTTAGTATCATTGCTATGTTTACTGTGCTGATGATAAATGTTAGGAGTCTGAACAATGAATTAAAGTTTGAGCTATTTTACCTTTAAGCCTCAGGCAAAATGTGTTCTAGGATACCCCTGCTATGATTTTGAACCTTTTAGTGAATTAATGTGCAAATAATCCAGGGAAGTAAAACACTGCTAGCTGATTGTGTACTATTTTGACAACTTTTAGATGCCGAGAGTAGGTGCCAGTGTTGGGTACTAGGATGGTTGAACTCCCGTGTACATTTAAAGAAGTTATACCAATTTGATCTAACCAATGAAGATGGCTGAAGACTTTTGAGATTAAGCACCAACAACAGAACAAGAAAGGAGAAAACACATGTTGTAGTGATGGAGAAGAACACAAGGTAACAGTGTGTGAGAAAACTGTACAAATTTGCACATTATGTCAAAACCTCCTGAAGATTATTGCTGTTTTTTGAGAGCCCATCTCACTCTGTCTGTAATAGAATAAGGGCAAGTTTACTTCAACATCCAAATGACCTTTCTGTTCAAATCAACTAAGTTCATTGCAGGTGCGACTAAACAATGTCTCACAGTTTGTATTCTGTCTAAATCTCCTAGATTGTAAGCTCTTCGGGGCAAGGTCCTCTCCTCCTGTGTCACTGTCTGTATTCGTTTAATATTATTATTCTGTATTGCATTGATATTGGTAAAAGCCTGTTTTCTGCCAGCATGCTGAAGATTAGGACTTTTTGCTCTACATGAAGAAGCCAGGAACTCTTTGCAGAGGTCCGACATGCCTTCTGCTGACTCAAAGCTGGAATTCAGTCAGAAGGGGGAAGAGTACAAAACAGCAAAAAGTGGGCCTTTGTGCAAAACTGATTTGATCCCCCCTCCCCATACCACTAAGCTGACTTAGGACTTGGAGGGCATGGGACCATCTCGCATTGGCACACTTTGCTCCGTCTAATGTCTGCCCTGTGTGGTAAGCATGAGCATGCTGTTTTGCTTGCTTTTCTACTCAATCCATCTATACTTTAGAATAAAAATAACTGTAATACACTTCTTTCTTTTCTTTCTTTTTTGTTGCACCTACAACGCATTTACATAATTTAAACTAATGTGTTTATTTAGAGAAGGGTAGGCCCAAGGCTAACCACACATCTCGTTAGCTAAATGTACAAACTGCTACTTTTAGAATGGCTTACAGAAAAAATGGTAATACCTAAATATCAGAATGTAATGAACATTGTGGCTGGGGGATCCACCATCCACGGCCGCGGACCACCAATATTATCACAGGGGACCACAGGTTGGGGACCACTGTTGTAAATATATATTCCAACCATTGTTTGGTACAACCTCCAATCTCTACTACTCTTGTAAAGCATCCGCATTTTTAGGAATGTACTAGATTTTATTGTAGTCCTTACATGTATATAATTTCTGTTCAGTTTTATTTAGAGAATTTCAAATTCAGTAAATGTAGTAATAAACAACCTTTGTGACATGAAGATGTCTGTTAAAGATCATACTATTCTAAAGTACACAGACCAACATTTCTCATAGCTGACTGTCCCTCTTGCCCCTTAAACGTATTAATATTTCAAAGTTATATTACATGGTGACAATGAAGACTTTATAATGTATTAAAAGATCATTAAAATAGAACTTTGTATAAGCACAGGGACACAAAAATGACAAACAGAAACTGTAAGATAACACTGTAAAGCTGCCAGATTCTCCTATAACCTTGTTACAAGCCAAACATTTAACAAATAGAATCCGTAACTCTATGATGGTTTAAAATTGAAAACTAAAAATCCAACTATAAATCATGACTTTTTAGATTGGCTGTGCGTTTAAAATTAATAGGTAATAGAATTTCCCTGAATACACTCAGGGGACCTTATGGAAGCAAATAATGAGCAAGCAGTGAAAGCACATATTTCTGTGTTCAGAACCCTATTGCCAGACGTGATTTATTTCTATAACAACAATTTTTGATGTTATTGGTTAAAAAAGTGTATTGAGTGCAGAGCTGGAAGCAGCCAGCTTAGGTGAGTGGAAAGGGCAAACGGTGCAATATGACTATACATAGTAGGTCATCTGATACTGAATGTGTGTAAGTCATTCTTACTATGTGTGACAGATAACACACATAAACAGTATTTCTTCTTGTAGAACTGTCTTAAACCTGTTCAGCAGATAACAAACACATTTAATAGGACTGAACACACTAAAGTTGATTTACTAAGGCAGTAGAGTTCACACTTAGTCTAGTAAAGCTATGTTTACGTCAATCATCCAATCATTTGTGAAGGAAATTTGCACTTTTATTTAAAATTCTATGCAGATATTTGGATATTTGACATTCACTATGCAAATTAAATTACCCTATGAACACCATAAATACAGTAAAGCAATATAATGCTATAACTACTCTTTTGTCTCTGTCATGGAAGTAGGGACTCTAAATTCTTTTAGCCTAGAACCCTTGTTATGAGTGGAAGAATATTATTATTAAACAGGATTAATATAGCGCCAACATATTACACAACACTGTACATTAAATAGGGGTTGCAAATGAACGAATACAGACAGTGACACAGGAGGAAAGGACCCTGCCCCGAAGATCTTACAATCTAGGAAGTGGGGGAATTAGCACACATTGGGAGGAGAGATATGTAGTGGTGGGAAGTAGTGACATTTTCAAAAGACAGAAGAAGATGAGTAGGCAAGTTTGAAAAAAAGGGTTTGAGTGCTCCTTTAAACAAGCAGAAAGTAGGAGCAAGCCAAATAGGACGAGTAAGACCATTCCAGAAAGCTGGGGCAGCTCTAGAGAAGTCTTGGAGATGTGCATGTGACGAGGTTATAAGTGAGGAAGTCATTAGTAGGTCATCAGAGGAGTGAATAGAGCAGCTGGGGGAGTCCTTTTTTACCAGGTCAGAAAGGAAAGTGGGGACAAAAACTGTGGAGGGATTTGAAGGCAAAGCACAGGAGCTTGAATTTGATTCTAAGGTAAAATGGAAGCCAGTGAAGAGAACTACAAAGAGATGCAGAGGAAGCGTAGCGGTGGGAGGGATGGATGAGTCTAGCTGCAGCATTCATATTAGACTGTAGAGGAGAGATAAATCCAAAATAAATTAAGTTTTTCAAATTAAAGACTTGGTCATAACATTTTCAGGGTAACAGAAAACCCCCAATCTGTGAACCATCGAAGCCAACAGCTCAGCCAACATCCATTAAAGTTGCTGGTAAAGATGAACTGCTTGCAGATATAAAACATGTTATAAAATACTGGACCTGATTTATTAAAGTTCTCCAAGACTGGAGAAGATAAACCATCATGGGAGAACATGGGTGATCCAGCAAACCTAGAATTGATTTCTTAAAAATCATTTGCTATTATTTGGCAAATGTTTTCAATCCTGACCCAGATCTATTCTGGCTTTGCTGGATTGCCCAGGTTCTTCCATGATAGTGTATCTTCTCCAGTCTTCGCCCTTTATTTTTACCCTTGGAACTAAAAAGAAGGGAAACTGTTCCTAAATACATTGTGAATCGACAATAGTCAGGAATACAGTAGAACAATTGCCATGAGAACACTTGTTCAGTCGACAACTCTCTATGAGTGGATAGATAGAGAAGTCCTCTCACTTCATGCTGCAATTTGGAGAGAAGAAAAGATCTCAGGGAAACATGCTTCAAAAGAATGAAATATCAGCTATAAGGGATTCAAATCGCTACCTGCTGTATTTAAAATGAGATGAATTGACATTCAGACCAGATTCACATTTATCAAATGTATATGATTTGCATTAGGGAAGCCCAATGCAGCTAAAACTGTATTTGGTTCTTTTTCAGGATCACAGTAGTGTAATACCAGATGTTGCAGCATGCACAGTTGAATTGCCTTTGTGCATTGGGGTACCATTAAAAAATGCGAGCGTGTCCCCATCACAGAGTTTTGGTTGAGACATCTGTATTTGACCACACTATATATTGGCACAGAAGTCTTAGCCGCCAATTTCAAAAGAACTGAGAACTGCAACGTAAGCCTGCACAGGTAAGATGTGATAGTTGCTCAGTGTTACCCATATTTTGTGCTCCCTGTGTCATAAGCCTGAAACCAGGAAAGGCTTTTCATCCCTTTAGTTGGTAGATACTTCTACAAACCATCTTGTGTTGTAGATTTATTGGTCTTTTAATCAATTATATTCTACACTGGAAGCCAGCACAGGGGAAGGAGGAAAGCGAGCATCCTGAAATACATGACTTCTTATTCAGGCATTAATCAACAGGCAGTTGACAGACTGATGCCATTGTATTTCTCTTCTATCAGATGATGATGCTATTGCTTGGATTAACTAATCACCTGGAACAGTCTGAGGGCTTTGTGAGGCAGATTAATCTGTATCACTGCAGACAGGATAGCATTGTTCGATTTTCTTCTAACAAGGACCCAGGCTTCTTGCTGTTTGCACACTTTTCACATTAGTCCAACAGATAATGATAGACATAGTACACAGTATGGAATAGGCAATCTGTATTTCGCCAACTTCTGTTAAAAGGATATGGGATAGCTTTTCCAAGTATTCATTTTTGTGTTATGATTACATTATTTTTAACTTTTTTATACTTTCATAAGCTGATTGTATTACATTTTATATTATCCAGATCAGATAGACATTTTATAACATTGAAAAACCCCTTGAAATAACTTTCAGGTCTTCAGAGAACCCCCTACTATAATTACTATATCCACAGCTTACAGTACACTAGTGTGATGTTAATTAGAAGAAGTTAATTGTCTACTACATTACTAGATCATTGGTAAGACTGCCAAAAAGATCATTGGTGTCAGATAAATTGACCAGAGAGTCAAAAACTGCTCATTGCTCAACGAACCCCTAGAAACCTCTGGAGCAACCATGGTTGGGAAACACTCAAATTGTTAATATCTGTTTTGTCAGAAACTGGAAGGCACATTTATCTTTATGTTAGAGAGAAAGTCAGCATCAGAGCTGAACAAGTATACATACCTTTAATCAATGGCCCAATTTATTAAAGGTAACTAAAGGGAAAATAATTACAGGATGCTTGCACTGTAGGATCACTTGAGCATGCAGATGTACGGACAGACAGAAATGCAATGCCCACACCTATTCAGAAAATTTTTCATGTATATTCATTGCATATATGCAAAAGTAACATATAATCACAACTGGATACTAAGAAATCATATTGGTTTGTGAAAAGTAAGGCAGCAGAAAGTAGTGGAGTTTAAAGTTATGTATGCAGGATGACCAAAATTTGCACATATGTGCATGCAACCTGCAAAACCCCCAGCAGAATATGCACAGTCAGGGCTTTGTCTTTGATGTCATGTTTCTGAGGAAAAAACAATGAAGCCTGTTTATTAAAAAAGTTGAGAATCTTCATCTATAAATTAAGTGATTTCAATTATCCAATGAAGTGAAAAGCATCTCCTGTATTTTATCTGCACATGAATAGGTTTTAAAGCAATCAAAGCTACAGTACAAGCTGAGTGAAGTAAAGCACATCAACCATTAGCATGCTCAGTAGCTTTCCAAAAGGTCCGGGTGCTTAATAGGTCACCCATCATTAAAAAAATACAATTTTACAGCATACGTATGCAGTAAACCATAACTTCAAATGAAAAAACTTGTCAAGAGAAGCTTTTGTAAGCTGTAACTCCCTCCTGAAATTGCTAATTGTCTGGATCAATGCTAGTAGTTTGCTATCAATACTTTGTACATCACTGCCTTGGAACCAACATAGGAAGAATTATTTTAGACAGTCTCTCTTTGTGCAGGGTGACCAGTCTTGTATCCAATCCCCTGTAGTTTTCTACAGACAACCTGTAGTAGGCAGACCTGCTGGGTCACACAGTTCTTCTTTCTGCTCAGCCAATGTGCAGCACAATGATGACATTACTAATACTTCTACAAGAGAACATATAGGTTTGAAGGGGCATTTTTGTAACAAGTGTTGCATGATTTATTTATTATGGGATAATTTAGGTAAATGTTTTGTGTCCCTATTTTGCCTTTTTAATACCTATCAGCAAGAAGCTCTATCTTTACTGTATATAAAAAAATGTATATCATATTTTAATGTTTTATGGTAAGGTAAAAGCCTTTACTTTGCACTACTTCATACTTGTGTTTCCTACACCTTAAATATTGCATCAAACCTTAAAGCTGCAATTATTACAGAACAAATCATATTATTATGAATTTATGCAGCACAGCTTCATAACCATGTCACATGTCATCAGCACAAAAAGATCAGCTCCACTATTTATTCTGATAAAGTGCTTTCTCAGCAAGAGACATAAATTACCAACTTATATAATTGGATAGAGGTTCTAGATGAAATACTACCCATATCACCTTGCCTTTATAACAAGGAACACTTATTTCACTGTCATAAAATAAATAAAATAAGCGAAAATCAAAGCAGCTTAAAGGCCCATCCACACTAATACATTTCACATTACATGCTGGTATACTATAAGGTTCCATTTATTATGACGTGCAGCTTAATGCACCTCCCCAACAGATATTTGTTGCAATATGCTTCCAGAAATGATGTATGCACCTTTTTACTGTGCTTTTGTGTTAACTAGCCCTTCCTAGGGGTCTACTGTAGTAGATTAAAGAAAGGGTTGATCCTGGACTCTTTCCATTACAATCAAATTGTCAGAAAGTTGATTGTTTCCAAATTTCAACTTCTTAAGCCGCATACACACGTGCAATTCTTGTCGTTGGAAAGGATCTTTCACGGTCCTTTCCAACGATAAGAACCGCAAGATGCATGAACGATGCTGTACATACAGAACTGTTCTGCTCTATGGAGAGGGGAGGGGGGAGCGACGGAGCACCACCCTGCTGCGCACTCTCCCCTTCCCTTGCATTAGGATCGCTCATCGTTCATCGTCCGTGGATCCGCCAGGACGGATCCACGGACGATGAATGACCTGGGCTGTACACACGCCAGATTCTCGCCCGATATCTGGCCGATGCCGATTATCGGGCGAGAAAAATTTGACGTGTGTACGTAGCTTAAGTAGACATAACTCTAAGAAATAGAGAAGCAAAAAGCTCTAACCCTGATACACTTTATACAAAATGAAAAATTGTCCAAAATCATTGGGATTGGTTTACTAAAGGGGTTTGAGCTGTTCACTTAGCAAAGTGAAGTATCACTTCACAAGAGATAATTAATTTAGATTAGAGGTGAAAATTTATTTTGGAAACAATACCCATTCAATAGCAGGGTAATATTTACTTAATGAAGCACCTAAACTTGATTAGTAAATCAAGCCTATTGCCTGCCACTGCACTGTATGTTCTAGCTTTCCTTCCAGAGTTTCTTTTCTACAGAGTATCCCAGCCAGATTTACTACTATTCTTTTATAGGATTATCCTTTAACTTACCCCCTACCAAAACTCTTCAAAAGTCACCCACCTGTAAACACAAGCTGGAGAGGAAAAAAAGATAGATATAAAGAACAGGAGTGAGAAACTGATATGATAACAATGACAGAAAGATGACGACAAAGATATAGGCTACGTACACACTTGCAATGCTTCTCCTACGATAATCGGCTCAGGGTCAATATCGGAGGAGAATCTGTTGTGTGTACAGCTCCGTACATTGACGTGTGCCGCTCCGTCACTATCCTCCTTCCCTCTCCATAAAGCAGAACAGTGCTGTATGTAGAGCACTCGTTCATGCATCATGCAGTCCTTAATCGTTGGAAAGGATCGTGAAAGATCCTTTCCAATGACAGTTATTCCACGTGTGTACCCATCTATAGAGAGAGGCAAAAGGGCCAAGAAGGCATAAAAAAAATACGGGGGAGGCCAGAAACATAGATACACAGTAAAAAATTGCAATAACTGAATGCTACTGGAAGGTGATGCTGAAAAAGCCTGTAATTGGGTCAGACAAGCCAACTAGGACCAAGTAGAATAAAGTTCAGAACAAACTCCATATAATTGTTGACTAGGATTAACAGTGGTGTTTGTCTTGGGCAGAAATCTAGCTCGTGTAGAGTTGTCCTTCAATGTCACTTATCACTCCAACGTGGAGGGTTAAGGACCAGAGGGGTCCTGCTTGCTCCCCTTCCAGAGCGCTTGTTCTTATTTCTGTCACTGGAAACACACTCTGGAAATCACAAAAAATCTCTCCTACTGACAGTAATCCCATATCTCTAAGGGGCTAAAGGCTGTAGGATAGCAACTAACCAAATGTAGCAAAGAGGCCCAAAACATATGAGAGCAAACTCTAAAAATGCAAATTATTTTCTGGCACTCAAGAAGAGAATAAATACCTAAATAACTTTCTGAGAAATTGTAAACACATGGACATGGTGAGATAATTAAAGTATGACTGACGTGGTACACAAATAAAAACAGGGAAAGTCTAATGACAACATATCTATAAAGCAGACGCTGAAGAGAAGAAAACTATATGAGTTTCACACCAAGCCCCAGCAACAACTTAATAGAATAGCTTCCCCAAAAATGAAAATTCTGAGTCTTTACAAAATAATACTTTCCTTTTTTGAATATCTGTATCTGTAACTTGCAGCAAAACATTGAAGAACTTCTGCATTCATTAATAACTCCCCGGTCTTTATCTGCATAAGATATCTCCATACCAGATTAAATGCTTCTCAAGTAATCAAACTGTAAACTATGTGAAAGACTGCAAACTATGCTGGATTTCCCCATCCAAGGTGTAATTCACACTATGGAATAAGGGAATTAGGTTTAGAGAAAGATTTTATTTTAGTTTGGGAAATTCTTTTTTAATTCCTTCTAATTTTGCACAAATGAATAAAACGGTGGACAATGCTGAAGTATAACACTTAGAAGTCAAAGAGAGAATCTGACATTCCATTTAACATTTACTCATTGAATTCCTTCATGTCAGTTGCTGCCATACAATAGATACAATATGATACAAAATTATCATATTCTGGTCTTTTAAGAATAGGGGCCTGACTCAATAAAACTGAATACAATTTACAGTTAATCTATCAGCAATCTATCAGAACCCTTTCATTTTTACTTTACATGAATGCTAAAACCTAATTGATAACTATTGTCAACATTTTTTCTCCAGTTTTAATGAATCCCACTTATAAATGAGGAAACTCAAGCACAAGAAAAAAAAGACACACACACAAGGAGGAACTTTTGCAACTGGAAAGTAATGGCCATTTCAGTCTTGTGGTTGACTCAAGTATTCTACCACAGACTCCACCATGCTGGCAAACACTTTTATTTAACAGAATAGGCACAGTTGAGAACCATTTTGTGCATGTTGTAGTTGCAGTTGATTGCAGCACAGTTCGTGGACAACTGACTTCTGGGCCATATTGTTTGCTTTTTCTCCTCTGGAGAAAGTACCTCACCACAACTGCATGACAAGGTGGTTATCAAACCATACACAACCTCAGTAAACTAGTTTTATATTAGAAAACATTAGCTCTTTCTCTTACAATTCTAGATGTTGCTTTATGACATTTCAAGTTTGTTTAACTAGTAGACTTCAGATATTCCGAAGCTCCTCATCACATTTCATCACCATGTGCTGATTTCTCAGTGGAGCTCATTTTACAAAAAGTAATTACAGGTCTCATAAATATTTCAACCACCTGCATGCCATCCCAAATTAACCAATAAATCTGTTAAGGACACCTTCCCAATCTTGATGGAGAGATAACGTGAGATTCCCATTACTGCATTTCTCTACTTAACATAAAAATAATTATGTATATGTACAAAATACAGATTTGCCAAACCAGAGACAAATGTGACACATTGTGGAAATTAAACAAATAGAATTCATTTACTTTTATTGAGAAAGCACTACTTGAAAGATGATGATGCTGCTTCTATAAATTAATTTAGGAATAAATATGTACATGGTAAAAAAATAGGAAGGAAAAGGCAAGCATGATGTGTTCTATATCTATCTATCTATCTATCTATCTATTTATGTATCTATCTATCTATCCATCTATCTCTCAGCATATCTAGAAGATTGCAGTAAATTTTGTAAGAGTCTTTACAGTTAATGAGAATTCTCACCTACTTGTGACCACTTAAAGACTTTAGTTGGACAGGGTTTAAATGAACAAGGCAATGTTCTGATTGATATTGGTTACAGCTTCCTCATACCAGTTAACCACTGCCAGGGAAAGACACTACAAGTACCTCCTACCCGCACCAGCCCCATAGAGAATAATTGGTAGAGGCAGTGTGGCTGATTTATTACAGCTCTCCAAGGCCAGATAGAATACACTTTCATCAGCTAGGTGATCCAGCAAACCTTGAAACGTTTTCTTCAAAGTCATTTGCTATTTGCTAGCAAATGTTTTGAATCCTGAATCAGATCCATTCCAGGATTGCTGAATCACTCAGCTTCACTGATAAAAGTGTATTCTATCCATCCTTGGAGAGCTTTAATAAATCAGGCCCAGTAAGTGGTATAGTACTTCCTACTGCTGCCCACTGGCAAATCTGCAGTTGCTGGTTCATTGTGGTGCAAGTGACTGAGCTGCTGGCAAGGTCCCAGCTCTCAGAGGTCACATAATATCGCTTGATACTAAATTAAAACTGAACCTAGCACTATTATGCTTCTGTGTAGATCATTGTAGTTTGGCACCCTTGCTTTTCCCCTTTCCATCTTGCAACAACTAGTAACCCCAATTGCTAGGCAATGAGTTTGGTGGCATCAACAGAGCCGTGTGGTGGTAAGATATCTGGTTGCTTGACATAAACAATGTTCACATGCAGTGAACCTTTGAACATGCTCGCAAATTTTTTCAGGTAGAGCTGGTTCCCTACCACAGAGCCTCCCAACTTGTATGTCATAGCTCTCTTTTCTTCTGGTAGGGCCAGATTACATGTTGTATTGTTCTGGCTTTTCCACCCCTCCTCTACTCCACCTGTTATGTTGCACCTAGAGATTGAAGAAGGAGGTCTAGTATAGAGCAGTTTTTCCCAACCAGGGTTCCATTTAAACCTAGGGTTCCTCCAGAGGTTGCTGAGGTTTCTTGAGCAATGAGCAATTTGTGCATCTTTGGTCAGTTCAGCCAACACCAATAACCTTGCAATTATTCTTACAATGCTAATGTAATGTGAGATGTAGATATAGTAATTATAGAACAAGTCCCCTGAACACTTTAAAGTTATTTGAAGGAGTTCCCCCATGTCAAAAAGGTTGAGGAACCCTGTGACACTGAAGCTGTTGATGTCACATCCACGTTGAAGGCACCAAGCAGTAGTTTTTAAATGACTACACAAAAAAGGTTGAAATATATAAATATACTTAAAATATATTATTACATAAAATATATTAAATATATATAAACCATACCTAAAATATATTAAATGTCCCTATAAGCCTATGGCAAATTGTAGTGTGTATTGTGAGAATAAAGACAATGTTCTGTAATGAATGCTAGTAAATCAGCATTGTCCAAAGGCAACTAACCCTGAAATACTTTGTTGTTTAAAAACAGTCCTCATACATTTTAGAAATGCACACTTAAATGATTTTTACTTATACAACCCAGAGAAGCAATATTTTATGTTGGCTGCAACAGATTTAGTCCATATATTTTTACACAAATGTTTCTACATTAAATTCACTGTGTCACTTCTATCGCTGTCTAGCAGTTAATTAGAGTAGTGCATTCAAAGCAATTTTAATTAACACATGCAATCATGAGGTGGGAGTTCATGCTGTTGATATTATTACAGTGTAAAAGTTTAGGCGTTTGAAAAAAATATTTGTATAATCCTGAAAATATTCGAATAAAGCAAAGTATGTATGTATTCATTTCCCCATATTAATTTATTGCTGACATATTAGTAATTAACCCATTTAATCCTTGCCCTCCACTAGGTACTTACAATTAAATCTTCTAGCCTACTCATACATTAACTAAAACAATTTGACCAAAGGCTACTTAATATATCAGTATATTAATTGTCAAAAAAGAGGATCTAAAGTAAAACTACTAGTCATATATATATATATATATATATATATATATATATATATATATATATATAAATATATATATATATTTTTTTTTTACTACAAGAACAGAGAAAGAACATGCAAACTTTATGCAAGGCTGGGTCCAGATCCACAACCCAGAGCTCCAAGACAAGTGTGTTAAACTTCTAGGTTGCTATTCATTCATAGACAAACCTTTGATTGGAGTCTTTCAAATGATTTAAGCTGAAACATTTAATAATGTAATGTTTTTTTTTTTTAAATGATTCTAGTGTTTGAGCCATGTCCATCAACTGATGGCCCACCGCAGTTCAATGTAGCCTGTCTAACACTGTGATTTACATGACACAGGTTTCCCTAGCTGTGATACCAGCCGTATTTCAATTAGTTGTGTGCACCAATGTATGTTATTAGTGCTATTGTGTCTAACGCACATTAAAATTCCTAATTTTACAAGCAGTGCTGCAAGTGCAACAGTGCTGAATTCCAGTCTCATGATCTTGATCACAGCAAGATGAAATCATTTAAGGATAATATGATCTGTGGCCCTTTCTGTAAAAATAAGTGATTTGGGATTTTTTTTTTAATTAACAGGAGCTAGTTAAGTGCCTAGCATTAACAGGCATATATATATAAGGCTACTTATAGTTGGTTCACTGAAAAGTTTAAAATGAACTAAATATCAATGATTTGTAATTCTGACAATGTTTGATTCATTTTGGGTTTGCTGAACTTGGTTAGAGTCAAGCACAACTTTGTATTTACCTTGACAAGCACTTAGTTGGCAATTGAAACATCATCTGTGAACCCATTGTTAAGGTACACATTAGATAATGTTCATCCAATTTTGTCAAAAGTTTGTGGCAATACTGAAGGGCTAAAGTTCAAGTTGAACCATGATGAGAAGGAATTTGAACCTTATTTCTGCTGAATGTGTAACATAAAGGGAAATGTGTACTCCATAAACAGTAGTGATAGACATGAGACCAGATCAGAGAACAGCTTGACATTTTTCTTTAGCCAATAGATAAAATATCAAATTTAGGTGGACCAACCTATTATTAGTACAATTGTCACACTGCAAAGTTGTAAAGTTACAAGATGTGAAGTACACGGTACACACAGTGTTTCTTGATTTTTTGGCATATAAAATTTGATACTACCTTTGTTATTCAAGAGTGAGATGACACTAAATAAAGGAATACATAAAAAAAGGAAAAGCACGTTGTTCTCTATTACTTCATATTTTTTGCCATCTTTTTTTCTTTTCAGCCGAACCACTTTAGTAAATGTCGGAAGTCACACGCTATACAGGCTATGCATTATTTAGAGTTATCCAAGTTGTTTTTTTCACACAATAACACTGGCATACATCTGCCGTTACACTATAAAAAAATATTGCTATCACCTTTCCTTACAGCTCAATAAACTCTTTTTACATGAGGAACATATATCTCTTTTTTTTTTGTTGATTTATTGTGTTTTTTCCACAGACAGATAAAGAAATACAACACAGACATGCATGATCAAAGCGACAGAAAAGCCATTCAGAAAAGTCTCAGGATGTTTCCACAATGGATTACATCCTTTCATTAATCTAGGCATTTTCTAAGGGCTAATAAACCAAATCCAGGGAAGGCAACAATTACCAACCAGGGAGTTGGCAATAAAGCTGTAAAGCATTCATCGGATTCATAATTTATCTGATAGCAGACATTCGGCCATATGTACTGCAATGATGTCACGCCCAGGCACAGCTTGCTTTCGCTGGGAAAGTAGATTTGGGTACATAATTGGCCCATTGGTTTGTGTGTTTTTAAACATGCTCAAAATGTTAATTTCATGACTGTATAAATGAATATATACATAATTTATTTAGTGGATACGTCAGAACATCCTGAATAAGAATTTATTTAATGAATTTTTTTTGGCATTTGATCAAGATCCACTGGGTCATATGGCACACTGACCCAGAAATATTAAACCTTGTATTGACTCTTTTTTCTGCTAAAACTTTTTTCAAATATTCACACACACAATAAAATGCATTTAGGCTTTTTAAAAGTCACAAAATATAATGAAATTGTGCTAGTAGCAATTGCTTAACTGCTTTGCAAATCTTAACTTTCTCAAAAAGTACACATAAATAATGAAAATATGCTAATTGAATAGATACCAGACATTTAGGTCTCAAAATGTCAGACTAAACACTTTGGTGTGAAGTGCATCAGGGGAGATTGTTGCTGATGGTTGTTAACTTGTGTCCGCTTTACAGTATATAGGAGTGAGCTTTGTTTCGTTTTCTAGTTTTAGCATACATGAAAAAATATCTATTTTTCTGGTCCTGTGGCCATCTTTTAGGACAGAGCAAATTCTGAAGATTGTACTCAATTTGTACACAAATTTATATACAGTTACTAGAACAAAATATTATTTTAATATATTTATGTTGTGGTTAAAATACACATCCTAAAACCAAAATTACATTAAAAGCTAAATTAAAAGGTGAACTAAATAATATAATAAAAGCAACCAAGCAGGCCATTGCACAAGAACAGGTGTAACTCCGGCAATAAAACAAACGTATCTGTCTGGTTGCATTTTTTTTTTAAATCACCTCTCCTCGCTCTGTCATGGTTGCCAATAAAATTTCTGGGTCCTACTCCAGGTTCCAGATCTTCGTTCATTTTGATTGGTAAGAACTGATGTAAGCAATATGATTTTTTTCTCACATGTATAGTTTTCCCACTGGATAGGACTGAAACATGTATACTGACTGCTTACAAAACTAACTGCATTGTGACATGGTACTGTACTGAGTTTTTTTACACATATGACATTACTTTGGGATGAAGGCCGATGGGAAGGCCAACTATATGGACAATACGGTGTTGGGAGGGAAGTTTTTTGTATGTTATGCCTGACTGTAATTAATTTTTTCCGAAAAAAATATATTTAAGAAAAAGGCAATCAAACAGCAAAAAGAAATCTAACAGTAAAACAAACACGTCATTTTCAGCAATAAAGTTGAAAATTTATCAGGACTTTCTATTTAGTTTTGTCATGCTTTGCCTTGTACAATATATCAGATCACACTTACCAGCCTGGTTGGTGGTGACATTTAGAGAGACATACTGCCTGGATCCTATGCTCAGCTCAGACACGCCGTTTTCAGCCTCAATTTCAAAGGTGTAATTTGTGTGTGCCTGCAGATCCATTACCATTACAGACGTGTTTCTCAGGCTGCTTTGCTGAGGTATATAACGGACATGTATTCCACATTCCTCACACAAGCCAGAGATGGAGTTACACTTCTTGCATATAATATTGTAATAGACATCTTTCCTTCCACCAGTATCCGCAGGGAACATCCATTCCAGGAAAACACTTGTTTCGTTGATGTTGGATATAGCATTACGTGGAGCTGACGGTGGTCCTGGATGTATGAATAAAAATAAAAATTTGATTTATTTTGAAAAATATCAGAAATATCAATTTTTTATATAGACTGTATAGTACGAATGTGAAGTTAATAACAGAACCATACCATTATGTATTGCTTGGCAAGGAACTTGTACAAACACATTGCATACACATGTACACATATATATATCTCTATGGGCTCTGTTTAAAGCCACTCTCTCAAGTGAGCACAAAAACAAAGGCACCAGCAGCGTCCTAACCTGGTACACCAAGTATTAGTGCCTGGAGCTACATTAACAGCTGTGGGGCTATGCCTTTCAAACCCTCTTTAGGGATAGGATGATTATTGCAAGCCTGATACATTTGTGACAACTAAGTGAAAACCTGCCCACAATTATCATTTTTATTCATACAAAAAAAGAAAAATAGTTTTGCAGTCTTACTTGTACAGGCCATTGTATATGGGTCAGTCCCTCTTCTAAAATAGCCATTTTCACAGACACAAGACGTTGATGCTTCCTGATGGGCATAACTGTGAGGTGGACACTTGCTGCACAATTGACTTTGAGGGGAAGACTTGAAAAATCCTGGACGACATGCTACAAAACAAATATAACACAAAAAATTACTAAAACAGTATCAACATTTACGTTTGTGTAAATAGGCCATACATTGGTATATACACATTATATATATATATATATATATATATATACTACCTAATCTGTCTCATTAAAAAAGACCTCCAGCCACAACTACTGAAGGGGTGGTGGAAGCAGGCCATGTCTATGCTCATGCTTCCTGGTAAGGAATTCCAGTTAGGCCTCAATCTTAAGAGAGTTTTATAGGTCTGGCTCCAGATACACAGGAAAGGCAGATGGCTTATTTCTGGGATTTTGGGCACTTTGTATGACCAAGTATGTATCTAAGGTGGAAACAGTGGGTTAGTTTTGTTCATTGGGCTAAGCAGAATGCCTGCACCTGATAGGCCCCTACAGATATCCTTTATTACCCTAAATTTTAGGGTTTTCATTGTCCAGGTGACCAATTAGAACTTAATAATAATTACATAAGTAGTATAAAATGTACAGACAGATGATCACTAAACATGTATTAAACTGCCTCTAAATGGAGCTGTTGAAAGAAACACATGGCACCACAATTTGTACCCAAAACTAACGAGATTAGGGTAAACAGAGAAGAAGGTAAATCCCTTATAAAATAGTAATTAAAGGCTGAGATTATGAATTCCACATTTGGTATAGAGTTTGCTTTAGGTTTGCCTACAACTTATTACATTGCTATTTAAATTCAACACAAATACAGTAATAATAATATTTTGTAGTAGTTTTGTAGTTTGTCTCGGTGTGAGATTAGTTCCTACTAAAGTTGAACAAAATTGCTACACGTTTAGGGGTATAAGGTAAATTTTTTATCAGATCAAAAAAAAATTATGTCTGTTTAACTATGTTATAATGTTAAAAACTGTACTATTTGTTCAATTATTTTGTTTAGAAATTGAAATAAATGTAATATGTGACTAATCATTGTGTCGTGATGTTTTACAAATTGTTCTCTTGTATAATTTGTAAATAAATTTTAAAGTACATTTCATAAATATAGTTTGTCATTTTTTTTACTGTCAACACAGGTGAATTCTGAAATAAAATTGCTATACTCGTGAAAAACAATGCTGCCTTGAGTGATGGAGTATGCATAATTATATAGCTATTAGTAAATTTTTCCTTTTTTTTTATAAACAGTATGCAATGAACATATTGAGTATTGAGTTAAACATAGCTCATACCTAGTAATGCATTTGTGTTAATGAGCCTATTCATCAACGGAGAGCAGTCTGGTTTTTTCAAGCATTTTTTATTCTGTTTGGCTTAGTTGTTGGAAAGTGAACGTGATAAGTTAATATACAGAACGGTGCATATTAATTTATCTACCAACATTACAACAAACCTGCCAACCTGTTTGACTTACAGA
Source organism: Pyxicephalus adspersus (assembly GCF_032062135.1). Lineage (NCBI taxonomy): Eukaryota > Metazoa > Chordata > Amphibia > Anura > Pyxicephalidae > Pyxicephalus > Pyxicephalus adspersus. The sequence continues at coordinate 80,859,239 of NC_092860.1, forward strand.
TGAGTAAAATTTGGGGTATATTCTTACTCCTTTGTGGGAACGCCTCCCTTCTCAACAATGGTCAAAGCATTTTAAGTGAGGACTTAATAATAATAAAGGTTCATAGATAAGAACTCTTGACATATATAACAAAATAAACATTTTCAGATTTGCCCACATTATTTATTTAAGCTGTTGATGTTCTCACTGGGATATTTTCCAGTAAAATGTACTTGCTGCATCTAAGACACCCAAGTTGGGGGTGTCACTGGGACTGAAAATAAGCAGTTTAAAAAGCTTGACATCAGTTGTAATCTTTCTCTGCCCTATCTAAAAAGTTGTAAATGTTGTTGCTGGGCTTTCAAGAGGACCGAAGCCAAAGCCTATTCCGTGGATACCTAGGGTTTTTCCAGAAGTTGCAAGGGGTTCCTTGAGAAATAAGCAATTTCTGATTTCAGGTCAGGTACCAATTCAATTATCTATTTGGGTATCTGTAAGGATGGCATTCATCCCATTGACCACCAAGCTAATGTATCACAAATTAAGCATATAATATTTACCGTCGGGTTCCCTGAGACCTAAAACGGATTTCAAGGGTGTCCCTATGTTAAAAAAAATTGGAAATGTTGACCTAAGCAGTAGAAGCTCTGGCCAAAAAAGGCGTGCATAGGACATATAACTAGTCATCAGGTTGTGTTCTTCATGCAACCAATCTTTTTTTTCCATTCCCATTATCCTTTTTTTAACTTCTTAGTACAGTCATGGTTTTGAAATCCGGTCCTGGCAGTTGGGAAACTTTGTGATGTCCAAACACTTCACTTCTTTGTGCCCTTTGCTCTCTCTTTGGATAAGGATTTACAACAGTCCTCAACATGCCATATATGAAATGACCCTGAGCCCTATAATTTGACTAAAATCCGTCAGGTACAGACTGAACCACATTTCTGTATAATAGATTTATATATTTTTTCTGTGTTACTTTTATAATATCTTTAGTTAAAATATAAATCTGTGTCTTAGTAAGAAGTACTTTTCACTGTAGTTATTTGCTATTATGTATTCTTAGCTGAAGGCTAGATGCAAAACATGTTTAACAGCCCCGTACTTCACTGACAGCTCACATTCAGTCCGGATTATGAAGGCAGCGGTGCTAAAGATTACTGCAAGAAAACAATCAGTAGCTTTATGAGTTGAAACGAGCGCACAAAAGAGACTTCTCACAGAGACAATTCTCGTAGTTTAATAAAGTACTGGAAGGCTGGAAACATGGCTAAGAATATTGATGGGGAGCAGAATGCACATCTTCAGCTCAAGATAAAGAATATCAATACGGTAGCTAACAAGCATCTGCAGCTTTTAATGACCTTTGCATTTTACATACCTAGAATAAAATACATTTTTTTTCTTTAATAAAGCCGTAAAATAAATTCACTGTACTGGAAGCGGACAATATTTTTTAAACCCGGACCTCCGAGTTCTATCAAATTATAATATTAATAATGTGAATATCAGCAGAGAAAGCCTCAAAACACACCAATGCCTATTATTATCCATAGGCCTTTTGTGGAAAAACCTGTGGAGAGTATAAACTAGCTGACAGCTTTCTCAATGTACATTGTGAACCAGACATGCCCTCTATTCAATACGTTTCCTCCAGCTGTAATTTATATGTATGATAGCTCTGACAGATTTCAGCAAAGACCTGTACCTTGCCGCTTCTTTTGTTCTGCACCAGACAAAGCTCCTTCTGTGATCAGAATAAAGATCGTTGCACTTCTTCCAATTAAGAATTTCTCTTTAATCCAGATGGCCTCTCCATTGCAAGCCCTGTCTGTATATTTAAATGGACTAATTAAGTGCACAAGAAGGCTAATTCATAAATGAAGTATCCTATAATTACTCACACCCTAGGTTGGAGAAAAGATCACCATAGTGTTTGAGCATGGGATTTATAGGTTAAGGGTTTTACAATGAAATATGAGAGTTAGAAACTCCAGCAACAGAAAGTTCACTTACAATCCCATGACTGTAAGTGCTGTTCAGATACTGAGTTCAATTTGAACATGCTACAATTCAATGAATCAAGCTGTTCGGCACAATGCAGCTGGTATATAGCATTATTACCAATAATGCCTCCTAATAGGCTACATGCCAATGAGTTGTACATGTTACACTGGATGCATAATTTGTATAAATAAACTACTTTGATTTTCCACAGATACAAAAGAGATCTAAAAATAGCAAGCTAAATGAGTTATATCTATATATGACTGCAGAGTAGACTCCAGTTGGAATGTCTTCTTGTTGTGTAAGACATCTTTTGATGTCTAGGAGTTAATTCCCACTTCCAATATTTGTTTAGCATTTACCTAGGCAAGTTTTATGTGCTTAGATTGTAAGCTCTTCTGGGCAGGGTCCTCTCCTCCTCCTGTGTCACTGTCTGGATTTGCAACTCCTATTTCATGTACAGTGCTGTGTAATATGTTGGTGCTAAATAAATACAGTTTATTATTTTTATTATTATTATTATTAATAATAATAATAATAATAATATTAATATTATAGTATTGACTTTGCAATTGTTTAATACAAATGACAGCCCAGGTAGATTGCAAAGCATGCAAACATATGTTATGAGTTGTTTTCTTAGGCTTTCATGTCCTGAGGTTAGCAGGTTATACCACTAACCTGCTTGTATTAGAAATGGTACCTAAGAACTAACATACAAAGCCTGATATACTAAAGAACAAGCGCAGGAATAAATCATTATCATAAACCTGTATTGCAGGCTCTAATAGGCATGTGGATGTACACACACAAAGACATAAAAAATGTGATCCCTGAACCTGTCAAGCTAATTATCCACAGATTTTCAGTAAATAGGTTGCAATCCTAGCTTGCTGTGCCAATTGTGCCTTTTTTCACAAATAAAAAAAAAAATTTGTATTATTCTCAAACCTTACAGGCTTGCCTACAGTTCATGCTATAGTAAACTGGTGGAAGGGGGGTTCTAAAAATACAAAAATAACTAACAGCACACATTGGCATAATGATAGCCTTTGTCTTTATTCACATAAAGAATAAGACAACATAAAGTCAATAACAGAAGATAAATCAAAGTTATACAAAGTTTAAGGAGCAAGCCTATTTTTAAAAATGGCAAAAGAACGGTTTTATTTTTACCTGCCAATCTGTGTGACTTGAATGAAAGCATATCCTAGTACTAAGTGTACTTCAATCAAGCAAGACTTTATGAGTAAAAGTACTTAAGTCTGCATAAAAGAAACTCCAACAACACATTTCTTGTTTAAAATGTGTGCTCCAGATGTCCATGAATTGGTGCTTTAAACCCTGGTACTTTTAGGTACTTTACTGAGTTTTTTTGTGAGCCTGAGCATTATATGGAGAAAAAGACCTTATGTTCCTAAATGATTTATTTCCTTTAAAGTAGATCAGGTAAATTGATCAATTTATTCAGCAGGATTTGCTGGGTTACTACTGAAGCAAATTATCTGTGTTTCAGATCAGGTAGTAAGCAACAGGTCTGCACCAGGGCAGAATATGTACAGGCAAAAACATCCTAAGCATGCAAACTGGCGTAAATTTAATCTCTTTGTTGCCCGACATAATCACAAATGCATAGATGTCCCAAGCTATGATAGGCTAGATGCAAAACTCTGGATTGAATCCAAACTGAACACAATATTTATGCTGGTAATGATCTCTATGGATGCATCTTTGTAATACTAATAACAAGTTCATATTAGATGTGAAATCAAATAATGAAAAATATGCACACTTAAAATACAAGTATATATAATAATACTACTAATAATAATACAAATATCCCTATAAATAAGATAAACAGTCAGCTTGTTAGGGTTTTAGTCTATGGATGAAAATAATAATAATAATAGATGTATGCATTTTTTTATTTGAGGATTAAGCCTTTTGAGGTGTCAATATATAAAGTATATTTAAAATTTTAACAAAGCCACCCAAAGTGACATTACAGCACATCAAAAAACAGAATATTCTACACATGTGGGCTGTATTGAGGTCAGTTGAGTTCAAAATTGACAGTGAAATTGCTTTTGTGTACCAGCCATAAATGAAATAGGTGAAAGTAAACATAAGGAGCAATTAAAATGGCCACTTATAAATATTTTGTAATAAGAAGATGTAGGTAAAAATATGAAAAAGAGAAATAAAAATAGGGGAAAATGGTCAGGTATAGGATAAGCAATTTTCATGAGATACTGAGGTTTTAAGGAATTTGAAAGTGAATACGAAAAAACCTAAAACCGAGGGTAAAAGGGCATCATGATTCTATTGCTGGCGGTGCCCTTATCATAGAGATTTTACCTCATTTCCTTTCAGAAAAAGTCGAAATTTAAAATCCAGGTACACATTTTATTATAATAGGGATGAACTGGAAGTTTCTACAATGTTGCTAAAAGAAAAGTGGAATAGTAAACTTCAGCAAAGACAGGGGATTTCCCAGCTCACAGCACTGCCTCTCAGAAACTGTATCAGTACAAAGCTATTCCCAGAAAGATTGTATCTGCATACAGGCAACCATAGGAAATGCCCACACATAGGTTCAGACTAAATGACTTGCAAGGCAGAACCACATGGCTAAAAGTGGAGAACATCCCGAGTTGGGCTGGGGGGGGGGGGGGGTTTAGGTGGACTTAATGATTCTTGTTGAGAATGAGAAAGCAAATAAGATTCTGTCTGACTCAATATATCTGCTGAAGCTTCCAAGGCTTGTGTGCAAAAGACAAAAGAGAGGCCTATCTACAAGTATGCAAAAGGAATGGTAAGGTTGGAGTTCATCTTCAAATGCCTAAAGTCTAACTGCGTATATTGCAAACAAAACTTACTGCAGCAGAAAATACTTTACATAATGTGTACCTAAACTCAGAAATACTTTTGCAAACACATCCTATAGCTGAGCCCCCCTCCCCATCACAAAGATAAATTAAAACATAACTTTTTTTGCACATCTTTGGCTATTTTCAGAAGACAATGTCTGTTTCCACGCAGCTGAGACAATGGGCCTGATTTACTACAGCTCTCCAAGGCTAGAGAGGATACACTTTCATCAGTGAATCTGAGTGATCAGAGTTAACCACCTTCCGATCCAGAGCTGATGCCACTCACTGCAAGCCTTCCACTTATTTATACCCATAGCCAGACATACCCCATTTATGTCAAGAAACAGCCCAAACTGTGATAATTGTATTATCCTATATAATTACTTAATATGAAGTGTGCTAGAGAATACTGTTCCTCTATATAGCATATTCATTTAAAATATATTATAAAGTTCTGATCAGCTTCTGAAACTTTAAACATTTAAAAAACTGTGTTAATCCATGTGTGTCCCTTTTATTGTGCTATTCGTGAAAAATCAGCATTTTGCCATTGGAAAATAATTCTTTTAAATTGAAATGGTACATGTATAATGGAGAAGAGCAGATTTTCAATGTTTTATACATATATATATAGCCCTGCCGTGAGGAATTTATTACATATTCACATTGGAATAGAACTGTGCAAACACGCAGTAAATTTTTCTCGGTACGATGAAGCAGGGAGCTGTTCTTTTTGCTGCAAATTGCTTTCTGCAAAGTGCACCTGAACCTCTCCTCATCTACCTAAAGTCTAATGTAGGCTGTCATAAATCTAGAAGAAAAATGTCTAATTGATTTAAAAGGGAAAATGAGGAGTACATTTAGAGTGTAGTTTAAAGCTATTTAGAGGTAAGAAGATTCTGTTGTCTTTGTCACACACTTACTTTTGCTGTGTTTTTCACATTGTGATCAATGGTACAATAATAGTATTTTTTCAAAATGATTTTGAAAACTTTTTAAACAAATGTGTAGTTAGATAGATAGAAATTGTTTAGCACTGGAGCAGTCTCAAAAGGCACTAGAGTCAGACTTGTACCTGTGTATCTTGATTCAACAAAATAAGTGATACTGAAATAAGAGGAAATCTTACATTTTGGATTTTCTATGAGAGCATGAGGTGACAAAAATGTATCCAATAGGCATTGCTGCTTTCTCAATATATTTTGCTGTGATAGCTGCTATTACTATTTTGTATTTTTATATACCGTGAGATTTTGTAGAACTGAGAACAAATCATTTTATGAGGCAACATAACATTAATAAAGTGTTCAACTGTTTACAACCTAGTTACTTGTGAGTGTATAAATATTATATATATTTATATAAATACACACATACATGTATACAGGAAAAATCCACTCTAGAGGAAATGTTAATGTTGCTGTAAAATGTTTACAGCAGATTGTTAAACCTCTTTGTGAACTTCCTCTGGACCGTCCTTGAACAACACTTAAAAAAAAAAGGAACTCTAGGAAATGAGAATTCCTAATATTAATTCTCATGTTCCTGTGTCCTTTTGAATGTTGAGTGTTATTTATTTTAGTATATTGATATCAGGTTTACATCATTTTTCCAGACCTGCTATAGAAATTACAATACTAAAGTCAGATCGATGTAACATTTTTACTGCAGTATCAGCAATTCATAAAACTGTAATTATAAGGTCTGCATTGACAACGCATACAAAAACAAAGTTACATATGTTGTGGATTAAGTGTATTGAATCACATTTATGGTTAATGTATTATGTTGTATATGATATCATCCATAATATTTCATTTTTTAATAATAAAAAGGTACATGTAAGGGTTTATATAATGAATAAGAGAAATGTATACTATCGCGTTATTTTAAAGCTTGGCAATACCTTACACAAAATGCAGGGTGGCATTAATTTGAATGCCCCACACCACCACCAATGCACCCAGGTAGTACAGGACTACACACTTTGTGTTGTGTTTTAATAAGTTAAAGCAGACCTAAACTAAACTTTTAGGTTACATAAAAAAGTAGACAACCCTATTCCTTTAAGGTAAAAATTACCTTCTGTTTTTGGGGAGGGGGTTTAAAACCATTTCCTCCCCTTTCTGTCTTGATTGCTATGTCATGAATCCCAGGAGGCTTCTTGCTGCCCCTTCTGCACATGCCGAAGCATGTGCACAAGGGTAGGAAAAAATGCCGATCTCATGCATGCGCGGGGTGGATTTTTTTTCTGCAAATAGCGGTAATCCTGAGTCACACTCCTGGTAGCTTTTAACTAAAATAAAACCCACTTACCTTGCTCTGTTGTCGCCCCCTGTCATCCTGCTGGTCCCCGCAGGTCCTACACGCCCTCCTCCTCCAATCTCCAGCTGGCTAATGCAGAAACGTTCTCCGGGGTTTCCCGGTGACATTGGTGCATTACGTCGGTGCCTGCATCGGTTGGACTTAATACAAAATAGTTGAATTGAGTCCAATACAAAGAAATATTCATATAATACATATATAATTATATTATAAATATATTATACATCCTACTGTACACTTACATTACATGTTTAAATATTTTTTAAATTTTTTTTAACAGATTTTTGTGTTTTGTTTTTTAAAGTTTATTATAAAATGTATTAAATTTAATAAATATCCGTGAGTTATGCCTAAGAATTATAGACTACAATGAAAAATACATTTCCATGCAAAAAATTGTACCGCTTTTTGCATGGAAATTTGGAGGGGAGGAAATTTGGAAGGAGGTTCAAGAACGTGCATGTCTATAAAAAATATTCCCCTGGAGATAGACTTTAAATCTCCTTCTTGTGCTAGGATCTTTAACAGTAATTTAGTTTTAATAACTTGTAAGGGTTGTTTTAAGGTGCATTGCAAGCTCAAAAATGAATTGGTACTATTAACAGCATGCCAATTCACATGTGTTAACGAAAGTATGCAAAAAAACACTTTGAATGGGGTATAAGAACCGACTTTAATAAGAAAACCTTCTATGTACCTCTTTAATTTAATTTGTTGTTTCTGGGGCCTGAATCTCTGTATCTTCATCACTCACCAACTGACACCCCACTACCCAATGGGAGTGAATCAGTGGTCACAATAAGAATAAATTGAAAGGGGAAGTGGAGGAATGGATGGGATAGTGACTCTTTACGGCAAATAGATTTGATATAATATAAAATCATTTATTTAAATCACTAAAATCAACGTATTTCAAACAAGATGTAAGATACAAAGTTAAAAAAACCATGCTGGTTTCAACACATAGTTTCACATTGCAATATGATAGGTTTGATGCAAATGTATATACTTATGGTCTCTCCCAATGCGTTTCGCTCTTACAGGCTTCCTCAGGGGATTAGTCCAGACCTTAGGAGATTGTTATATTGTTGTTACTATGTAAGTATATATCGGATAATCTTTTTCATTATTGTTATAAAACATTTCTGTACATCAAGGACAAGAGAAATAGTTTCTAGACATAATTAAATAATACCTATTCATTATATTCCTGCCCTCAATTTCAATACAATATTTTTCACAAAATACAACTTGTTCCAGTATCTAAACATTTGATTAACACAAGGTAGTTATTGGAAAACTAGTAGGTCACTATAAGAATTCTTTTTTAAGATGGCTTGACAGTTGGACTTTGCATGAAGTCAGAGAAAATGAGGCTTCATTATAAGTAACATGGGCTTTTCCTGGCCATGTTTATTCCTTTTCTGCTCTATAGAGTAATATTTAGCCATTAGAGAGGCACTAGCAGAGCAGAACAGTCAGACATATAACTAAGCAGCATATTTGCTTTGACATGTATTTCAATTGGCAGTTCTAAACAATATGGGTAGTCCAAATCACGCATTTTCCTCTATATGGCAATTAATGAAAACATTTGATAAAGAAGATAAAAACAACCCATTTGACAGTGGAAAATTCCTATTCAGGGCCAGCTGTACATTCTTTAGGCTTCAGGTAAACAACTTCTTACAATTGTTGCTGAAATATGCACTTTAAAAAGCTCTACTGAGAGCTAATTTCTTGGAAACGTGTTATGAACAAATTAATTTGCTTATTCAGTACCTGGATAAAATGTGTCTACAGTTAAAGAGTTTTCATGTGTTTTTTTTTTATCTTGCAAAGTTAAAAACCATTATTGATCCAGTATTGCCCAGTGCTGGAAAGCTGTAAGGGTTGCCTTTCCATTGTCTTTCTGGTAACTAAGTATTGTGGTCATACATTTAATTGTAAATGACACAAAAGCTGCAAGATTTACACGTATCCATATAAAAATGCTGCACATTTAATCATTTCAGCACTGTCTGCTTATTTTTATAGTGTGCTATTTCCATTAATATTAAAATGGCACCCATATACTTTTCAAATATTTTACCCATATAATTCCATTTAATGTGCCTATCTATCGATCTATCTATCTATCTTTTTCTATACATACACATATTACAATTTAATAAATGACAAAATATAGATTTGTAATGGATTTACATCCTTTTATTTTGTATTTCCCCTTTTACTGTGAATAAAGCCGTGTATGTACAGTATATCATGTGATTCCTGCTTACTAATGCTTTTTCCAGCTGCTGATTGCCTCTACTTGTGTCTTCTTTACAGGTCATGGGAGCAAGAGCACAGTATAACAGATCCTCAGGAAGGTTTTATACCTGTGTCTGCGTTTTGTAAGATTTACTATCCTGAAAAATGTACTGTATCAATGTAATAGACAATGGCCTGTTCTCGTTCATTCTTAACACTGGGGCAGGTTTAACACTTTATAAAAAGTCTTTACATTGGCCTGCATACTCCCTGCATTCCTTTTACGTGGTCATCCTTCAGAAAAAACTGTTTTGTTTCTCTTCTCTGGGGAAATAATTTTTATTATTGCTAGTCTTGTACGAAAAAAAAAAGTCACGGGTAAGTGGTTGTGATTATCTTTTATATAAAGAGATATGTACATCAGGGATAGCCTGGGATAAGCCTAACAACCCATGTGTATACCCAGAGAATATACCGCACCTTAAACTGTCAGGCTAGCCATGCCGAGCAATGCACAGTAATGATTGCTGACACTAAAAAGTATTATCGTCATGGAAAACACAGGCATCTTGAAAAAGAACTCGCCTCCAAATAGCACAAAATCAATACGTTTTCTAATGCATCATATTAAAAGGAAATACAAGGCTTGAAATTACGTTATACACAGGTTTTATGTTTTACTAGTGTGTAAATTGCATTCTTTATTGTTCTGCATCACTTATAGCTCTGCTGGGTAAAGCGCAATAGCAGCAGATGTTTCCTGATGACATCTTAGCTTTTAATGGGAAAGTGTGGTCAGAAGGGCATCGGCAGCTCTGCTTCACAAAGTCTGCATATTTATTGGTGCTAATTTCATTTTCTACTGCTTTGTTTAATAAGTTAAAAAAGTCACATCTGGAAAATTATGAAAGGAAAGTGATAATGGCTTCCTTTAGTAAGATTAGTAAATTAATCTTTTGAAATATTTTTAATCAGCAGTATACATTTAAAGACATACAGTTACAATAAATTGTACACAACACAATCCATTTACATCTAGCTAACCATGTCATGTCCAGGCATTTAGTTTTTAATTCTTTTTCTTTGGTATATATAAAATCTTTTACTAAATTTTTCCCTGGACCTTTCTTACTCTGCCATAGGGATCAGTTTACTTAGGCAGCAGAAATGTTTATTTAGCCAAATATTCATTTTTTTTTTAGTTTGAACACCCATTATAGCTGAACTAAACGTTCATTGATGTGGATGAGCTTTTGACATAATTGACCAGAAAGTGCAGAATACTTGCCAGTTATGGCACATGTTCCTTTTTGTAGGTGCCCCGCCACAGCTCCAGTCCAAGAACTTGTTACTTTTGGATTCCCCTAAGCCACCATCTTTATTGCCAACTCCATGGAAGACATCTGAATCCACGGTGTTAATGCACGGCCACCGACACATGTAACATATAACACATGAGTCTGGCATCTGAATCTATTCACAACAGTGCCAAAAGCCTCTACCACTGTGACTTTTGTTTTTGAAGTTTGATTTTGCCCTATTATGCAATGTAAAAAAAAAAATCACCTCCTTTGCTTGACTTTATTTACTAAGCTACGTGCTCATTTACTTTTCAAACTAAAAGTTCGTCACTGCCCTAGTTAATCAACTTCTTTCTTTTGTAAAATGTTCAATTCACAATCAACCGATCATTTGCAAGCAAAAATCCTATTTCCTAATTTTTTTTGCATATGTATGGGCTTTTAACCCAAACCTCATAAAATAAACCTACTAATACATTAGGAGCCTCATAAAGAAACCATAATCTGGACAAGCAATAGTGGTATAGTAGTGGTGCATTTAAATGTTTTAAAATGACTGTAATACAACAAAAACAAAGATTTAGGATTATTGGTACACTTTTTTTTTCAATAACATGACCTGGTTGTTTGGATGTAGAAACACAAATCTCTATTCTGCTGACACCACAAACATTCTGTCTCCTCTTGGGATTGTGTAACAGGTAATAACTGTACACTATGGCTTACTGTAGACAGTTACACTTTACAGGAGAATTTATTTACATGCCACAAAAATAACAATGACTGATAAATTATGTTGAGTCACATACTGAACTCATTTTAGAACATATTGATATACCATTATCAGAATATTATGCCCATATAAAGGATTCAAAATTCCACCTACACAGAAAGAATAAAAAAATACATTTCTGCCAAGGTCTTTTACAGAGATGAACAAAAGAACAAAAAAAGAAAAGTATGGTAACATACAGCAACCAATATGAACTATTGTTCACTTATTGTCAGTCAATCTAAAAATCATCACAGCTCTTTATACTTTACTAAGTACGCCTGATTGTGTCCTATACCAGTGTTCAACCCAGAAATTATTTTAAGCTGGGTGTGAAGAAGCTGTAGGTGGGTGGCTGTGCCTGTATTGTGACCCAGCTCTTCAGTAGCAACCCTAAAAAAGCCGGGTGGTTACTGAAAAGTGCTGGGTGGTGCACCCAGCTAAAAAGGGCTGGGGAGAACACTGTATACAATAAGGATGAGCGAAAACTCCACCACTAATCCACCTTTTATGAGACTTTTATAAATAGAGGGAACACTATACAAGTCTGGTCCACCAATTACATAAGCTGATATTCCTGCAGAATGAATGTCATCTGATCTCTTGCTATGTTATTACCAATACAAAATAATACATTTCTGCTGTAGATGCATGAAGTTTATAGATCGTGACATATGTATTCACCAGCATTACTGGAGTTGGCAAGTATGTGGTCATTTTGTAGTTATATTTTTGCTGAAACTTTATTAGAAATAATATGCTGCATGTACAATAATCATTTGTGTGTACAACACATTATTGACACCAAAACAACAAGTTTGACAGTTTCCACAGTATGAATTACTGGTGTATATCCGCAAATCACCTAAGTATAAGCAAAAACTAGAATATAGCTATTCGATCCATACACAGATTGATGAAATGTGCACTTTTACATAATGATGTCAGTCTATATTTATATATATATATATATATATATTTATTTATTCAATAAACAAAAATAATGTTTGCCAGCTTGCAAACATACAGATGTTTTATGAAAATATTATGCCACAATGGCTTTGCTTTAATAGTTACTCACATACCTCAGTCCTAACACCACTGCTAACACATGTATCTACTGTAAATAAAGTGATACTACCAGGATAAAAGTAAAATTTGACAATAATTGTGTAAATATAAGCCAGTAATAAAAAAAACATGTTCAGCAAATCTGCAGTTCTTAATCAGGAACCAAGCTCTGCAATGTGCTATGTACAGTCTTGCAGGATTTGCCCAAAACATATTCCTGTGTTACCATTTTAACCAGTTTGCCTGTTCTCCCTTTCTACAGGTAACTAACAGTAGGGATGAGAACTGAGTAGAAAACAATGCTGCTTGCAAAACACACCCTTAGGCCCATTTCATATTTGGGGCTGGCCACAGTGTTTTACTGCAGGCTAAAATGAATTAAAGGGGCACCACAACAACAAGGGCAACATTTGCAAACAGCAAAAGTTTGCTATGATCCTGGGCATGGCTTACTAACCATAAATGTGAATAGGGGCCTTATGTCGAGTGCGGGCACAAAAGTTTCTGGAAAGTATAATACCTGAAGCTATTTTACCTTGCAGGAGAAGGAAAGGCGCAGACACCGCCAATCTAAGCACAGTTTTGAAATCTAATTAGAGCTACAATAAATTCAGGGAGTAGGTTAGAGTAAGTTAGTATTAAAAATGTCCAAAAAGAGTCATTAAAAGTATTGATTGTTTTCCAATGTGTTTGCTTACATTTACCATACATCTAGGTATTGTAAAGTATGTTAAAAAAATCAAACTTTTTTTGGAGTAATAGATTGGAATGTAAAAGGAAGATCTCCATAAGTAGGGAAAATCCTTGTTTTAACTGCTACACCCTTTGAAATTTCTTCTCTATCCCTGATCCAGTAACAACTTTTTTCGTTCTCATTTTCAGATCAAGTAAACATGACCAACAAGAAAAAAGTGAGAGTGGATCTCCCCAGTTGGGGCACAGATTGTTTTTATAATCTCACATAGATGTTAACTTTTTTTGATCCTATTGCTGGCCAATATATACAAACATGCCTGCAGCTTGCTGATCCACTATTGCGAGTTCTGGGGTGCCAGTGAAATTTTATGGATATAGGTGTTGAGTGTGTTGGAAAGGCTTGCTGGTATGTGCTAGGGGTATTAGAGTGGTGGAGTGTATTGATGTATTGGAGTAAATGGTGGTGTGTCCTTTTCCTATGCTGTATATAACATATGCTATACACTGCACAGTATGATTCATACTGCATTCCACTCCATTCTGAAGAGTCTTATTTTTACTTACCGGAGTCAATCAGTTGTTGGGGTTCCTTGAAAACTCACATTTTAGCTGCACCATGGGAAACATATTTTTGAGCTGTTTCCATTACATTAGGAAATTGTTTTTTATTTGTATGGATTTTAACCTTTTTTATTTGTTGATTGTTGTTTATAAGACATTTTATTTATTTTACACATATATTATTAAAATAATTTTTGTGCTTTACAATAGTGGTGCTTGGTTTACATTTGGTATTTTTTTTGAGTTTCTCTAAATTCAGACCCTACTCAGCACTTTCAGTGGTTTGGATCCCAAGTGCGTCATTTTAGAATAGTTGGCAGAGCCGGGTAAATTATCCCTTTATACCCCTTCATGGTCATCTGCACATACAGAACTATTGGTTTATAACACAGATATTATATTATACAGCCATTTATTCCAAGCTACAAACAGCTGTTTTAGGTTATTTGGACATTATCAGTGCAGTGTATGGAAACCATGTCTTCTATGGAGTAGGGTTTATGTTCCCTTATGACTTTAAACTGTAAAAGTGTTTTAAAATCTAGACATATAAATGTTAATACCCACAATGTCACATATGGTCCATTCAATTCTAAATTCCCAGCAGATCCGTATAATGCATACTTCCATTATCCACACACTTCTATTATAAGTCCACAATAAAACAAGGATGAGATTTGCTGAAATTTGTTTTGTTTGCCTACTCACATATATCATTATTATCATAGCTCACGCTGTAACTCTTTATCATCCCACTGTGTTTCCTTTCTAGTTCTTGAAGCTTGGTCTTTCCAATTTATATCAATTTGTCATAACATGTAAATATATTTTTGTAATTATGTGAGGGCTTACTGCAAAGTTTCACATTTGAAAATACCAAATAATGTATGCATGTAAATGAAAGGAACAAAATATCAAGGACAATTTTGATTTGCTTTTATGGTACAAACAGCTTTTACATTGCTCTGAAGTACAAAAGGAGAGTTAATCCATGCAAAGTCAAGCAAGGAAAGAACACATACAATCAAAAAGAATATAAATGGGCAACTGTATTTTGTGCATTGTACTTGACTATAAGAAGAAATCACTTAGGATGCAACATATTAATTAACAATTGCACTGGTTGGTGATATCAAAGTAAGTATACATTTAGATGAAGTTGTATTATATTGCAACATTCTCTTTATCCCACACAATATACTTAATTCTGAGATAATTCCCAAGAATAGGCTGATATTTAAAGCCTGGAAGAACGCAGGTGTATACAATAATATCCAAACACACAGAAAATCAAATCTGACAAATGACTAACTTCTTTCAACACACCACAGCACATTAGTGTTCCCCACAATAACACATATGCTAAAATTGGGCAAAACCTTACCCCCTATCCCACCTTCTCACTACAGAAAGGCAATATACAATTGAGGGCTATTTACTTTAGTAGGTCTCATATATGTCTTTACATCCAATTATAAACCAATATGTTCCAGGAATGACCAGAAATACACTATCCCTATATCAAATCTTGCTATTTATAAAAAGGTTTGTGGAGTAAATTACCAATAGGCCTCATATGGTCCCAGAGAAACATGTCGGGCACTAAGGATCTAACCCTTCCATACTTTATCCCTTTTTCTACCTGGAGATCTGTGGAAAAATAAATTGAGGAATCACAGTCCTCACAGACCATGTTTTAAGAAATTCCCAGTAGCAATATATAAAGGTACTGACCATGTGAAAGAGAGCAATCTGACAAATTGTGTAAAGTCTATTAAAAGAAAACATGTATGTATCTGTGCAATTTGCTAAATATAGGAGCCTATTCCATGCTAAACAAATATCTACTACATAGTTTTCAGGTGTTTTAAAGCTTAGTGTTATTGCAAAGTAGGTTAACACCAGCTGAGACTTGGCACCAAAATATACAGGGAAATAAAACATATATTGAATATCATATATGGCTCATTTTTCTTTCAATGATTTCTTCCTAACCTATCCTAAGCATTTTAGGACAGGGTAGAAAAACATGTTCTATAAAACCATAAAGCCGAGGAAGTATTTACTCCCGCATAACACACACAACGCAATCTAAACTTAGGAACACAGATGTCGGTAGACATAGCAACAAATAATTGTATATTGATAATATTGATATAAGAGATATCTTCAAAGACAAAGTGGTCCCAAGGCATTGGGACCTGTGCACCCACCTCATCAGCAATTTGATTTTTCTTTGTTCTTGACAATAGTCCCTGAGGGAAAAACTTGATGAACATAGTTGTATTAAGGGGAGATTGAGAGTCGCTGTCAAGTTGATTTAATTATGTTACCAATATCAGTTCACACCAACTTTTATACATGTACAGTTCAGATCTTGTAAAGTCAACAGTAGATCTTGAGTCCAGTCTATAACTCCCAACCATTCTCCCTTTGTCACAGCTAGCCTCATTGTGGGTACTTTGCACACACTGGAAGGTGGACAGTTTGCTTAGCAGTTATATTGATAAACCTGTTGTACATGTTTAGCCTAACTTTTTTTTAAGCTTGGTTCCTAGCAAGTGAATTAGTTATGAAGGTCTAAATAAAGTAGCTTTAAACAACAGTAAAAGATGTTATGTGTGTTTTTTCATTATTTATATTCTGTATATTGTATATAGTTACCTTGGCCCAGTGTTGGTTACTCAGGTTTGTGACATATTGACCTAAACAATAGTAATATTATCTATGCTCTACACTTTATGCAAGGCAGACAAAACAGGCACACCTGTGCATTAAACAAGCTGAGTTTGTGGTTCATGAAATTACCGTTAATTTTATGAAAAATGTTCACTTTACTAGGTGAATTTCAAGTAGTTTTGCACTTGCAAAGCTGTGAACTAATTGCATAATAAAGTATTGCTAATTTTCTTTTCAAATATTTTAAATGCTACAGCTATTTTACAAGATTTGTGCTGGTATATAATCTAACAAGTGAAACCTTAGAAAAAACAGAGCCTAATAAACACAATTTTGTATAAAAAAAAGTTACATAAAATATTACATTTATATCATTGTACCTACTGCTAGACTTTTTCACTACTACATGATCAATGTTTTCCTGGTTGATGAAGAGACACAGACATACTAATGCACAACATGTCTGTTTGCAATGCATCCACTTTTGCAATGCACAGGTATAAATGGCCCATAAATTGTAGGTTATCAACTTGACCAGACTTGTCCTCCAAAATGACAATACTGCTGAAGTGCAGGAACCTTGATTTCCTGTGGATCTCCCTTGCACATGCTTGTACAGCATTGATGAGGCATGGGCATTGACCTTAGCATGGCAATAAAAGTGCCAAAAACTGAAATACTTAGTGCTTTTTAGGTGAGCTTGGTGAGGAATGGAATGGGGGCACCACCAGCAGTGTCTTGCTTGGGATTCTAGAATAGCCACAAACAGATGTGCTCCCTGGCACTCAATTTCAACTTCAACAGTGTGTAACTGTCTGCTATGTAACCAGGAGAGGAGAGGAAGAGATATTGGTATCTGTTTTTGAACATTTGTTTAACAGCTTCATTAAGCACTTGAGGTTCTCTTGGCACATCATGTGGCAACAGTAGCCTTCAGAACACTTTCAGCTGCTTTGCAAATGCCCACTAATTTGGTTGTAAAGCATGCCCATTTAAGTCAATCAAAGCAGTTGAGCAGCAAACCAACCTGGGATGCTACGTGAAGTTTAAAAAACGCTAATCATATTAAACACTCTCATTCATTTCAAAAATATTCAGAGATTTGGGTGGTTCAGTATGGGTTTCAAAGTGGTTAAAAGCACTGGTTCTGCTCGAACAAACTGTCCTTCCGAATGTAAATTAAAAAAAAATACTTAAGAATGCTGATATTCAAAAAAAAAAAAAAAAAAGAATAATCCTTACATCTCATAGCGCAGGTCTTCAGCATCTGTTCCCAGCTCCTTTGTGTTCCTCTGATTTAAATCTGTCAACAATTGATTCATGGAGGTTTGCTTGTGAAACTATTTTGTGGTAATATGATTGCTCTGCCAAGGTCTTTCAGTTCTCCAAATGGGATAAAGGAAAGAAAGGCCCACATCAAGTTGTGTGACTTAGACTTGCTCATTAATAGCAAGCAATTAATTAACTGTCATTATTTGGAGTCTATAAAACATGACCTCTAGGTCCCCTGAACATCTGTTGCACAAAATATTACATTGATCTAATACAACAAGCTTTTGTGCACAGACTGAAATTACATTCTTGTACACCATATTAAATTTAATAAACTCCTATATGTTGCTGCTTACTTTAAACACATTAATTTACTCTGTAGTATATGTGGTCAGATTTGCTACCAGACCACAGTCCAAGACTCCATTGCCATGGGGGAGAGAGCAGCTCCAAGTGACTTGTATCTTGTAGGGTGGTCTTGCAAGATCCGGAATACTCAGATCAGTTATAGTAGTTCAGCACCACACACTGTCCAATTCAGTATTATGGAGGGACATTGAAAATTAAAGCACAGCATTGCAGTCTGACAATTAAAATTCTTTAAGGGAGGTGGGAGGCGGTAAACTATTCAGATGCTCGCCGGCTCACAAGTGGCTCTCACTAGGGAAAAGTGGTCCCCAACCTTTCCTAGCTTGCGGACCACTAAATTCACCAAATCCAGACCATGCATGCGCAGGGGAGCTGTGTGCCACTGAAAGAGGAGGAAACGTCCCCCAGAGTGATGTCATGATGCCAGAACCCGTCCACTCTCCCATCATAGGTATGAGCCTGCGATGGGAGAGTGGGTAGGTTGTGTTCAGAGAGACAACCTACCCACCGCCCTGAGCCAGCAGTCCGTACGGGAGACATGGTCCGTGGCTGTGGCCGGTGTGGCCCCCCATCAGGGTCCTTCTTCTGACTCTGCTGGGGGATGCACCAGCCAGAGCCGCGGCCCAGGGGTTGGGGACCCCTGCTGTAAACCATCCCTTGAAAACCCCTCCCATCAAGTCCCGATCTATAAGGTATTAATATATACTAATAATCATACTAGAACTATCAATAAATAGGACTGACATACTGTAAAAATATACCTATATACAAATTCCAAGACTTTTCTAGCAAAATCTACAAAATGACATTTACAGTTTTTAAACGTTTCAAACCTCTCAAGACAATTAGGCCTAGTTTCAGGATGTTTTTTTTTTCAATAGTTTTACTGAAATGCTAAATCCATTTCCGTATAACAACTGAATGAATCTTTTATTGTTTAAGAAATGGAATGCAAAGTAAATTGTGCTATTTTAGCACCACATGCACGGCACATTTCTGATGCATTTATCATTTTATCTCATTCCAAGGCGATTTCAGCAACATAAACTCTAAAATGATCTCCTGCTGGAATAGTTCATCGCAGTGTTGTGAACATTGTCAAGACAACAGAAAATCATTCACAGCCAGGTATCTGCTACTTGGTGATGTGTACAGGACATTGGTCAGTGATGCAGTCTGAGTCTTGTTTTAGCATAATACTTTCCTTTATTTCATTTGAAAGAGGTCTATTTATAAAGCAGTGAATCTGACATTCATCATGTACCTGGAAGAGGCTCTGCCAAAGGCCATTTAGTGAGTATCAGATTCAGTACTTTATAAATAAACCCCAAAATAAGCCCCAGGTTCCAGCACATAAAATTTAAATATAAAATACATGGGTACACCATGTATCCATTCTTTACTTGATGTGACCAGGTTGTCACTGAAAACCACTTTATCATGGAATACTGGGGCAGAAGAACGGAGAATGTGATTTAAGATGTGAATCTTTGAACTGTATACCCAATGTGTCCAGGCTGGTAATGGTTATAGTAAATGTGCAAGGAAACAAACCTCTGTGAATCTACATCAAGCTAGTGACTTGAAGCATTTGAAACTTGATGAAGTAGAATTGCAAGAACAGTGCTCTATCACTGAAGCCATGAGAAAAGAGAGACCAATTGTTATACTCTGCCCAAGAATGTTAAAGCCATTTGTGAAAATAAATGTGGAGGAAAATCACTTGGAAAAGTGAAAATTATTTACAATTCTTTTCATGGAACATTTTAAAAGTATCAAAAGCTTATGAAATCTAAATCATGGAGGTGAAAAACATTGCTGTCTTTTTGTTTTGTTTTTTCTACCCTGTTCTTGTTTTGTATATGCTACAACAACAACATGGAATAAAGGGAGAAGGAACATGCAGACAATAAGGTTCATTTAAAGATGGCACCAAAGCCATGGGAATGGGGAAAAAAAGTGTTATCACAGCCACACAGGATATTTGTTTAAATAAATTATTTTTTCTATTATCTCCATCATTTCCATCATACGTGTTCTATTTTTATTATAAGTCTTATGACTGAGATCTAAGATAATATTACATCTGGTCATAAAGAGCTAACCTATTTGATGTAATGTAGTAAGGAAAAAGGTTTCTCCTATATAATAAAGACTGTGAATTGCTGCACAAGCATTTAAGTTCATAAAGTGTCTATTCCTGTAAGATATATCTACATTCTGTTATTTTGTGATCAGTGCAATCATACTGTTAATTATGAGGCGCTATAACTAATAATTGAACAACACATAAAATTACTTAAAAGAATTACAAAGCCTAGAACAATCCATAATTGTCAGGTTTTCTCATTGTGTTCTATTTATAAACTCTGGTAATGCCAGTGAAACTATAAGCAAAAAAAAAACTTTATATATGTTCAGTGTTCCAAGATTCAGCGTTATCAAACTCTGTAGCTACCTAATGTCATACATCTGTATAGCAAAAAACACCAACTAGGTAGTTTAAAGGGTCGCAGGGATATGATGACATTGTGGCAATAACTCCACTTTAGTTGGGTTATCCTAGGTCACATTGTTTTATTTGAAAGTGTTTTGCACAATACCATTAGTTGCCACCCAAGAAGTTTTATAGCCAACTTTCCACCATGAATGTGAACACTGCATTCCCTCCTTTGATAAATCACCACGTGAAGAAATAGAAAGGGACATGCTTCCTATATATGCTGGGGAGCCAAGCAGACGACAAGGAAATCTTGTCCCCCTCTTTGTTTGATCTGTGTACATGGTTGACATGTGGAGAAGAGGAGTTAGAGGTCTTAGGAGCCACATATTTATTTCTAGTATAAATATCACTGTGTTTAGAATGTCAGCATATAATATTTGCCCAATATCACATGACGCACTGAAATGAGCTTTTTTACAATCAGTGAAATAAAAAAACCTGCTCTATTGTACCATATAAAAGCACAGCATAAATCAGTTACTACATTGCTCTTTTACATTATTTTTTTGTTTTTTATTTTTTTATATTTTTCTAAGGCATTGTATCTTTATGCCTTTCCTGTACACATTTATGTGCACACACGTTTATGAAATTTTAAACTTCCAATCAGGAACCAATTTAAACGTAAAGAGAGCTAAACTAATAGAACAAAATGTAACCAGAAAGTAGAGGTTTTCGGCAGAAAAGACACTTAAA
Organism: Pyxicephalus adspersus; assembly: GCF_032062135.1. Taxonomy (NCBI): domain Eukaryota; kingdom Metazoa; phylum Chordata; class Amphibia; order Anura; family Pyxicephalidae; genus Pyxicephalus; species Pyxicephalus adspersus. The sequence continues at coordinate 80,880,596 of NC_092860.1, forward strand.
ATCTTTTTTGCCCAAAAACATTTTCTCGTGATCCCGTGATGCTAGATCGTGTTTTTTTGTTTTTTATACATTGCATGGCATATGTACCATGTAACATCATCAGTGGTCTCTCAATGGCCAAAGAGGACCACAATGGACCCAGAAGAGTTGGCAGCAAAGATAGTGATTTTGGGCTATTAATTTTGATCCTGTTAATATTGATTATAGTTCTGTTTCAGAGGGACACCCCTAAATGGGTGATACCAACATTATCAATAAATTTAATGTACAGGTGCCCTCCTATTTGAAATATTTACTGTGGCACTGATTTCAATATTTCTATTTCTACACAAATAGTGATAATATTTTTTCATTTAGCTGCAAAATGATGGAAGTGTGTACTTGAGATTTAGAGAACTATAGCAATAAGACTTAAGGTGCGTACACACTTCCAATATTTATCGTTCCAATCGAACGACGAACGATCGATTGGGCAAAAAATCGTTCGTAAAAAAGTAACCAACGACGCCGACGAACGAGGAAA
>NC_092860.1:80882550-80910558 GCF_032062135.1 Pyxicephalus adspersus
GTTACTTTTTTACGAACGATTTTTTGCCCAATCGATCGTTCGTCGTTCGATTGGAACGATAAAAATTGGAAGTGTGTACGCACCTTTAGGGTTAGCGCTATCAGCAATTTTTATTTTCCCTGAGCCACACTCAGGGTTATCACTCAGGAGGTTAAATCCTATGCAGTGCTATCACAGCAACCCCATGCTGGTCTCCTAACGAGATTAGGAATAAATACCATTCTAAATGGTAGGAAATAGTAATGTGTACTAAAGATGTACTGAATATGTTTTTAATTGTTCCTTTCCTGTTTAACTGCACAAATACTTAACAAATACAGGAAATGTTTTTACAAATTGTAGAAAAAATTAAATAAACATATACATACACATTTGTGTAATTTTAAAATAGTAAAACAGTGTAAAAAAAAAAGAATATTGTCTTCAATATCAAAATGACTTTTTACCTAACTTTATTGGTTCCAAACAAATAATAAATAAATAAATTTCAATTGGTATAATTTGATCCAATGAAACATCATTAAAATTCTACTTTCTATCTCTAAAATCTCTGCCATTTTAGACAGGTGTACTATAGGAAGCTTTGACATTTGATGAGTGTCCCATAGTTTCATCCTTGACATCTATTACAGCAAATGTACTAAAACAATTTCCCACAAAAATGACATGGCACTGTTCAACTAGAAAGCTTCACAGGTCACCTTTGAAAGGTTTCAAACTTTCTTTCCTAAAGGAAACCTTTCCTAATTCTGGAGTGAAAAATTGTGAATTTCAATGCTGAATTTACACTTGCATATTGATATGGAATTTCACCTTTCTCTACATGTTAAACAAACAATTAAAAAGGATTTATTTGTCTCAGAGACAGGAAGAGAAATGTAAGTGAGCTATTTTTTTCCAGAGAATAGTCATAGGGCCAATCTTAAAGTCCTATATAGTCAGATGATTGTCATTGGAAACAACCTTTCTTGATCATTTCCAGTGACAGATGAACAAATGAGCACTGTACACACAGCGCTGTTCTGTACTATAAAAAGGGAAGGGGGAAGGATGAGGGAGCTGTACTCTTTAAAAATAATTAAGCCACTCTTTAGGAAAGCAGAGCATTCATTCTCAATTAGTCATTCATCATTTGATGTGAGTTAAAAACTTTAATTAGGCCACTTTTATGATCTTTACACATATGTAAGGTTAAGGTAAAACTTTTGCTTTAGATGTTTATGTGAACAGCTAGGATGAAAATCAGCTGGACTTTATCATTCAATTTAATACACATTTTTATTTTATAGAAAATGAAGTAATATTGGATCTAAAGGAAGACTGTTTGTATTTGAGCACGGAGTGCCCCATTGTGCACTGGGTAATCTTCTCCAGGATACAAAGAATGGACCTGGTATCTCTAAACAGTCCACAGCAGCGCCATATTAGGTTCTTAGGTGTACAGTGTATACCAAAGGAGCCCTGGGGTGGCTGGACCCTTATCTTCTTTAAATATTGGGGGACTAGCTTCAAAACAAATGCTGCAGAGAGGTACTTCAGACACTTGTTCCAATTTAAGGGTACTTTGCCCACTTTTATTCACAAAATTTTCTCCAACACAGCAAAAATAACCAAATTCCATGGTTGTCCTGTGCAGGAGATCCAAGTCATCACAGCATTACAAGCAAAAAATGCAAAAATTTTGTCTCTTGGCTCTGGTCTATCAGACCTAACTGCACACAGTCTTTGCAGCTGGCCCAGCTGGCCTCAGGCTACAACTTCCCCCTGTCTCAAAGGCAGGTGCTTTTTAAAAATAAGAGGCCAGAGGAATTCTAAAAGGACTACAATTCTGCAGCAATACAATTAATAATAGCCCTATCCAAGCCCTTTATTCCCTTTATCCAGGCAAACCTGAGGTTCATTATGCCAAATACTCCTGAATTTGGCATCATATAATAAATTGTGCTACAATATGTTCATACAATGGGCCTGATTTATTAAAGCTTTCCAAGGCTGGAGAGGATACATTTTCATCAGTAAAGCAGGGTGATCCAACAAACCTGGAATGCCTAATGCACAATGCCTATTTTCAAGTCTCCCATAGGGAGGATTATAATGGACAGAAAGATAGATATAGAGATATAGATGAATCCATTTTCACCTCTAACTAAAATATGTGAAGAGGTATAAGGATGATAAAATATTATTGATGGGAACAGAGCAGTGGACAGCACACAGAGAAATAGCATATAGTGCTGAAACTTTCAAAAGCTTATGTTCTGTGTAAGATGAGAGGGAAAAGTAGCACTGAGCACATAATACGAGACCATCACTGGCGTAGTAAGATATCAAGGATAACATTTTAAAAGGAATTTAGAAGAACAGGTCATGAAAGGTGAAACACCATAAATGCTATATCACATACATGCTTTATTGAGCGGCATAGTGATTAGAAAAAAAGGAAAATGGCAGCTGACCTTGGAAAAGAATCTTGTAGATGGCTTTTAAATGAAATACTATGCTTATGAAAAAGAAAATTGCTATTTAAGAATTTTTGTACATTAGAGTACTTGTATCAGGTCAGATCGGTACTGTTCTTATGCTTTTAGTTATAAAAAAACATGCTCAAAACACACATGGGATTTAATCATCAATAATATTTTTTCATCTCTATTGCATCAGATATATAATATTATGTTCCCATAGCATGCTAGGAAATGTGGGCTTAAAAAGGTGGAAGCTTTCATATTTAGCCAGAGAAATCTTAAGAAATGGTACATTTTCTAAATAAATGCCAAACTGATACAAATAATGCAAACTGTTGTAGTGATGTATTGAATAAAAACATTAATGTAAAAAGTAAGGCAGATATGAAAAACACCAAATCAATTTTAATTTTCTTTTTAATAAATGTACTGGTAAATGCAGCTAGCAAAAGTAGCTGCTTATCGTAATTCACAGTAAAAAAAAGGATGGGTCACCCTTATTGGCAAAATAGGTTCTGCTTCAATGCTTATGTGACATAGTTCATGGTCGGATTGTCAGCATGCTACTTTTCTTTTATTGTCCAATCAGCAGAGTGTAGTTGACTGTTGACCTAAGTTCCTGAGCAAGCTGTCCCTAAATCCAAAGCTTTGGCATTAAAATCAGTTCCCATATACAGGTAGTCCCTGGGTTAAGGACATTCAACATACAGATGACTCCTAGATACGAATGGGACTTCCCTGCTCCCTCGTGTGCGGGACAGAAGCTTGGAGTGGGGAGCTGGGTTCTTCTGTAAGCTCTTAAAACTCTTTAATTACCAAAACAAACTCTGCAATCGTTTCTTTTTGCATATCACAGCATAGTTTGCTCCAAAAGTTAATGAATAACTAGGCTTCATAAAGTTTTTTTTATTTGTTTGTGATAAGCTCACAGTGAGGATTTTATAATGTTGTGTCAGTTTTGTCAGTAACTGACACCACACTGCTTAATACTAAGTTGAGACAAACATCTGTCCTAACTGCATTTCTAAAATAATGTATCTGTTCTGACTTACATACAAGTTCAACTTAAGAACAAACCTATAGTCCCTATCTTGTATGTAACTCGGGTGTGTATTTTTTTTTCCATCTGTGTATTTACCAGTTTACCCTGTCTAGTCTATTTGCCGGTTCCTAACAAATCATGATTTTCTTACATTTATGTAATCATACAGTATAAGGATTAGGATATTCTTCCAACATTAATGTTTGACATTTCCTTATCCACTGCTGTTTGCTTTTTTAAATACAGGTACAGTATAAAATAATGAAAGCAAACAATTGATTTAAAACAGCTAAACTAAAAAATTACCCATAGCTGTTCATTGGTTTTCTAATTTCTAGAATCAAGTCTTTCACAGTTACATGAAATACCCATAAACAAATGCTAGGCTTGGCTGGGAACTCTTGTTTAAGCCTGTGGCATTCAGGCAACTTTATTAGAGATTTATCTGAAGGGAAGCAATAGTAATCCACATAGTTTAGAAAACCGGTGTTTTTTACCCTGAGAATTGTCATTGGCAGAGTCTCGAGGCTCTTGCAAGCATTGTCCAACTTGGCCTAAAAACAACTGGATCAGGCATCTCTGGTTTGATGTTTATTTAAAGTTTTAAGCTTAGCTGAACTTTCATAATAAATCAGCTAAATATATTCCAGGTGCATCATAACACACGGTGTGCAAAGTTTCACCGTTCATTTTCTTGAGCAAAAAAACCTGTTCCCTGCTAGCATTCTGCATTGAAAGACCTATGCCCTCCCTGTAAAAGTTGCTGAATAAGAACTATATATCTGCTATCAGTGAAACCCAAAAATCCTGCTGGTTGAGAGAGCTCTATCTGTAATTCACCAGGATGGGTCAGACCCCAGCTGAAAAAGACCACTTTGCATCCTCTACAACAAGCTGCCTCTGGATTTGGCTTTACTACTCATGGCTGCTTTTATTATGATGCACCTGGAATGAATTTTGCTGATCAGTCAAAGCAGAACTGAGCTTTATAACAAAGAATTACAAGGAGGACAAACTATGCTACTTCTGCAGTAATATAAACTTGCAGAATGTACACTGAGGTACAAATGCACAGTAGTTACATCCTTCCAACCTGCCCAATGAGGATGGCCAAAGAGCCCAACCTGGAAGAAGACTAGAAGTAAGAAGATAAAGATGTTGGTGCCGACAATGGAACAAGGAGAGGTGAACTTAGTTCCACTTTAAAGTCCTGCTATTTAGACACCAATAGACCGATATAAAAACAGTTAGAATGTGCTGAAATCTATTTTAATAATGAACATACAAAATAAATAAATGAATAATACCATATCAAATTATTGCCGATAACGCTGCCGTAACTTTTATTATTGTTGATTGATGTATATAAAAATATTTATAGTAACCAGTAATCTAAAGACTCTATTTTATAAATCAGAGCCTGACAATAACTAAAACATTTCCTAGTGGGGAATCAATTGCTGCCACTGATACACATAGACCTAGAAGATTCTCCACCAGGAAATGTTTCTGTGAATGTCAGATTCACTGCTTTATAAATAGACCGCAAGTGTCCTATGCTGTTTTCAAATACAGTTGATTCAATTTTTAACTGTAAATTTGCAACCAGTTCATTTTGATCTATTATTATTATTATTGATAATAATAATAATAATAATAAACAGTGCCAACATATTAAGCAGCGCTGTACATTAAATAGGAGTTGGACCCTGCTTGCAATCTAGGTTATATAAATGAATAATGCTTTTATTTGGAAAATGGTACAAAACAGTTTGCAGTTATGATATAAAATGTATTTTTTACAATTGACTTGTTTCGAAATTCCTTTACTAGGTTAAGTACCAGTTCGTCATGCATGTAGTAAAATTGGAAGCTGAGCAAACAAGGGTATATAGAGGTCAGATGAAGAGTGCAGCACCTAGAAATTGAAGATGTAAGCAACGCTTAATAAAACTATAAATTTTCCAGGAATTTTTAAAGTAAGAAAAATGACCTAATAATTGTGTTTAAAAAATAAATGACTAGGTTAAAAGAAAAAGCTATCACTTTCCACAAAGCTTTAAATATTAATAGTTCTTTGAGGCTTTCCCCGCTATGGAGGTAATATAAACAGGAAAGCTATACACTTCCTATTAACCTGAAAAGGGGAGTTGCACACCTGCTCCAAACAGCCCAAGGCAGGCCATTATTTTGGCTAGGTTTCTGCTAAAACAAACCTGAAAGCCTCACAGCACTTTTACTGCTCAGTAATTTGAATTAGAGACAAACTGAATTTTTTGGCAAACCATACAGGTAGTGCATTGTTGAAAACCATTATCTCAAGTGTACCTTTGAACAGGAATTTAAACAGGAATTTTTTGGCTGCATTCTATATTCTTTGTTATTAGGTATTTATTATTTAAATATTATGTTATAATATACTTACAGTTAGATCTTGATAATATAGAGACTAGGCAATCTTAAGGAAAACAACATTTAAAGTATAGAAGGTAAAGATAGCATTTGAGTTCTGTTTATATAGGCAACATGTAAACTATGGCTGCATAAACCTATGAAAAAGAAGTCTGGGTGCCAAAAAGCAAGCTGTAAGGCTGGCAAAAAAAAACAAACAAACTATTTGTTTTTCTCAATCGAGGTAAATTGGCAAATGCTTTAAAGATTTTGACTTCATCAAGATAATGTTAACACTAATGGTTAAATTCTGTTTCACCCAACTGTTACCACTCTAGTACTGTACTAATGTTTTCCTATATTTTAACATTTAGTTTTTATTAATCTTTTAATTTTTTCACCTTTATTGTTTTCTTGCTGTTGTCAAGACCCACTAACTTGAAGTATATAACCCATTTCCACAGAATGTTATACCCACCAACTGGCTCCTGTCCATTGGTCATTACAGCGCTACAAAAGCGGGATATAGTGGACTTAGAGCGAGTCAGGCTTTTCAAAAAGAAAAGTGCCTGAAATTTTAGTGAAGGGCAGCTGATGCTGAAGAGAAGGAAGGTTGTCCATGTCCAAGCAATTTTCTTACTATATACAGCTAGGAATGAGAATGATGCACACTCCTATTAACCGCACCAACCATAGTTATCCAAACCTGGAAAAATCCAATTTATAGGTATAACAATATTTTTAATGTTCATCTGACAGTTGACTTTTTACTAAAGAGTAGTGTTGAGTGAACCCGAATTACGAAAATACGATTTTGGGTACCCAGACGCGAACCCGAACTTTGCCGGAAAAGTTTGGGTTCGAGTTCGGTGTTCGGGCATTTAGTAAAGCTTGTTGAAAGGCTGCAGGGCAGCCAATCATGCCTGGCGCATGTGCTGAATTTGGTGGTGCAGGGGTATGTGAAAAATTACCCTGATATGTCAGAGCTGCTGCAGAAAGTGCGGGCCATCTGTGCGCGCTTTCGGCGTTCTCAACCTGTTCAACTCCACCTTGCACATGCTGGAGAGACTGTGCGAGCAGCAGCAGGTGATAGTAGAGTTTCAGCCGCAGCGCGCACGGGTGAGTCGCTCTGCAGAACAGCACCACTTCACCACCAACGAGTGGGCCTCCATGCGGGACGTGTGTGCCGTGTTGCGCTGTTTCGAGAACTCCACTGCCCCATTCAACTTCTGGGTCTCCAAATTGGGTGACATGGCCTGAGCTTGCCCTTTACGCCTTGGAGGTGCTGGCCTCCCCTGCAGCCAGTGTACTGTCCGAACGTGTGTTAAGCACGGCAGGGGGGGGTAATCACAGACAAGCGCAGCCGCCTGTCCACAGCCAATGTGGACAAGCTCACGTTCATTAAAATGAACTAGGCATGGATCCCACAGGACTTGTCTGTACCTTGTGCTGAATAGACAAGTATACCGGCTGCACCCAGCCATTGGTATACTCAAGCGCACTTTATCTTTGCATTCTCTTTTCTATTTCCCAATGTTTTGGGGTCTTCTCCAATTTATAAAAAATTAAAAAAAAAAATAAAAATAAAGGAAATAAAATAAAAATAAAAAAACAACAAAAACAGTGTTGGCTACCTCCTCCTCCTCCACCACCGCTTCTACCTTCACCGCCACATCCACAGCCTCCTCAACCTTCTACTCCATTTTGACCTCCGCCTCCTAGTTCAAGATTATTTTTTATTTTTATTCTATTTTTTATTTTTCTCTATGCTGTTTTATGTCATTTCCCTATCCACATTTGTTTGCAGGGCAATTTTCCTGCCCTTACCCCATTTTGTTTTCTTTTGCAGCCCTCTAGCCCTTACTATGACTATTTTACAGGCATTTTAGTTTCCCAAAGTTCGGGTCCCCATAGACTTCAATGGGGTTCGGGGTCAAGTTCGGGTCCAGTTCGGGTCCCGAACCGGAACTTTGAGCCGAAGTTCGGCCGAACCTGGCGAACCCAAACTTCCAGGTGTTCGCTCATCCCTACTAAAGAGATGAAAAATTCAAAAAGTTGACCCACATAAAGTGCATTAACCCATAATGTTTAAATAGTCATAGTGTTCTCAGCCCATAGCAGCAATAATGTGTGTGTACAGAGAATCTGTCAAGGGCTCAGCAGTCTACAGGAGTGCTGGATACCTGGTACCCCCATGCTCTCCAAGGTTCAATCCAATGGAAACTACATCGCTATTGTGTCCTGACAATAGGAGGAACCACAGAATGTGAGGCCAGGTTCCGCAGCTGCCAATATCTCCTTTACTATTCTAGTAATCAGAAGCAGAGACAGCAGAGGAGGTGAATACCTATGTTCTTCTTTACAATTTATTTTAGTTTTAAGGTTATAGTTGAGTGGAATGGTTTTTAAAAACTGTAAAGTCGTATCAAGCAGCTACAATAGTTTTTCTTTACATGAGGATTTGTGTTTTGTCCTACTAATGTCCCCCATGCAATGTGATTGGTTTACCTTAAATGTAAGACTCCATTTTCTGACCCTAAAAATATTTCTGTACAAAATCTCAACCTTGTCTCCCTACCCATGTCTGAACAGTAAAAATCTCCAACCACTTCTTTAAAGCTACAAAAAGTAGAGGTAGAATGTTGTGTGCCTTAATCCTTCTTTTCAGCAGACCCTCACAATGGCTAATTTGATGTTTACAAATTTTACAGATAATGAAGAAAATTTAATCTATAGACCCATAAACAATAATTATACAAAGCATATTTAAAAATTTATATTGTAGGTACTTTTCTGAAACTGTTATTTTTTTGTAGTCTAAGACCCCTTAGAGCAATGTTTCCCAATTTTTCTAACATAGGGACACCTTGAAATAACTTTCAGGTCTTCAGACAACCCCTTCTTTACCTACACTATCTACAGTTCAGAATACATTAGTGTGGTGGTCAAAAAGAAGAAAAGATAGCTAGTGGTAAGAATGTCACCCCTACAAGCAAAAAGATAATTGGTGTTACTTAAAGTGACCTGACACAAATTGCTCATTGTTCAAGCAACCCCTAGCAAGCTCTGGAAGAACCCTTGGGTTCCATGGGACCGTGGTCAAGAAACACTGCCCTATAGTTTGAAGTTATTCTTTAAGTGGTAATCCTCCAACAATCACAACCCCAACTTCTACAAAACACCTAGAAATTTGTACCTTAACATTAGAAAGTTAAAGAAATAGAAGAAAATGAATAAAAGATATATATATATATATATATATATATATATATATATATATATAAAGTATATATTATTCAATAAAGTGTATATATTTTTAGGTCTTTTTCTATATAAATTATTTTTATACATTTTACTTGCCACTTTCCCTTTTTTACCACTCCACAGCTTACTCCTAAGAAAATATCTTACAGGAAAATTTCGTCTGACCCAACAAATGCTGTAAACAGATAAAATAAATCAGGTTGACACAGTATATGAAAAACTGTTTAAAGCAATGAAAGACAAGAAATCAAGATAAGCCATAACAAAGACATAACAATTACCCCGTGCAAATTTGTGTCAACACAAAAAACAAATTGCAGTCAGCCTAATACCTGTTCGCTGTCAGTTTCCAGGAATCTGACTGCACTACAATTTTCACACTTTACAGCTGTTAAATTGTAAAAACGATATCTTTCCATGCAGTTGCACTGTTATTAGTGTTTTGTTTGGCACGACACCTTAGTTACAGAGCTTAAATGCTACTTTTGCAACTTCCCAAGGTATCTTTGGCCATGAAATCGGAAAATCTGATCATTTTTCTGGTCTGTTTTCTCCTTTTGTTACTTGATGAGATTAGATTTTACTGTTCCTGAGAGACAAACCTCATTTGGGATTCTGCAAAGAGGAGCTACACTGATGTTTCCATGTTATCTGAAATAAATGACTGTTCTGTACAGAATAAAATATAGAAAGTGATCATTTTAACATTGTCTACAAGGTTGTTAATTTATTAGGCTAAATGATAGGGCTTCCAATTCGGGTTTGTAAGAAGAATTCAGTAATGATTCTCACAGCCATTATTGAAAGAAGCGTAGTGAGTCCTCTTGAAAGAGTATTTGCTAACTTTTAATATCAAGTGGATGTTAGTAGCAGTACTGTAGCTGGCTCCGTGTTTCTCAGCCAGAGTTCCAGGGAACCCTAGGGTTCCTCCAGAGGTTACTAGGGCTTCCTTAAGCAATGAGCAGTTTGTGACTGAGGTTAGATTAAGTGACGCTGGTGATTTTTTGGCTATATGTAAAGGTGACTTTCTTCCCACTGACCAGAAGCATTTATCCCCTTGAGCACCACACTAAACCATACAACACGTGTTTTAAATAGCAATGTTGTGCAGTTGTACAATGTCATTTTATTGTATAGTAAAACTGCTGAGAAATCTCCCCACTTTATAGGAGTTGATATTCTAATATTTCACAGACAAATGCATCATCAAATGCACATTTTTTAATGTTGATAGCACAGGGTTAAATATGGTACATGGTCAGCTTTAGATAGGTTCCCAAAGATAATTTGCCATTTTAGTTGGCAGAAGCTTGGATAATTAGTTACGGTTAGTAAGGGGCCTCCACATTAGATACATTGGCCCCAATTTAATCTAAGGCCCACCAATTGCTAAAATCTATTGTTTTTAAATGATTGTCTATTTTTAGAAAAAAGTTAAAGGATGGGAAATTATATATAATGCATGGTAGACATAATTTCTGCCTGCTGGAAGAGTGAACTTTTTTACTGTATACCATTGGATCTTTTGATATTTTATTATTATTCTTAGTATTAGTAAACTGTATTTATAAAGCACCAACATATTATGCAGCATTGTACATTAAAAAAGGGTTGCAAATGACAGATAAACACAAACAATAACACAGGAGGAGAGGACCCTGCCCAAAAGTGCTTACAATCTAGGACTAATCTATTTTAAAGGTAAATCTTCCTTGTGTTTTTTCAAGTATTTTACATTTATTTGTAGGCACTGTATGAATGAAGAGCAAAAGATCAAATATGTTAAAAAAGTTGATATATTTTAAAAAAAGAATCCATTGATTCATACTTTCTAAAGAAGATATTTTCTATTATAGAACACAAGAAAAGACAGGAAGCCTATACAAAGAACAGATGTTAAAGCTGTTACACTTTATGATTTTAACACAGTAAGTAAAAAAAAATCTAAACGTACAACATATTTTTTTCAGGTAATGACATAAATTATATAAAACTACAACAATGTAATAGAATTGCAGTTTGATCCTCAGCAAATTTTGACTAAAGCTTTCTGGGATTCGTATTTAGCAACACTGCCTTGAGCTTCCGAAATACAACCCCGGTGGATACAATTACTATGAAAACAGAAAATGGTAAGCATGAAGCTGTTATAAAGAGTTCGATTTACATTACTGAACGAATCTGCCATTAAAAGAGCCAGCAGTGAATGATTGGCATTAACATCTGGTGAACAATATAACAGCTGCCATAGTCAAAATGACATAAAAGTGTTTTCTAAAGAATAGGCTTGTTTTCCATGTACTTTAGGCATTCACTTAGCAGTCTGTCAACCAAATGTCAAGCCAGGGTTAAGAAGAAAATCTCAATATTTTTTATACTCCTGACCCAAGAGCAATGGTAATTCACGATTTCACTGGGAGGTCTGAAATATCTATAACTGAAACATTATATTGCACATGGGGCTGACGTACACTATGCATTAGACATTCCATGAAACAGCAGTGATCAGCTTTCAAGATATCACTCAGGATTTCCCTTAATATTTTTAAACATAAATGATCCCCTTTCTTTAAAAGATGTCAGCACACCTTGGCTAGTGCCCATAGCAATAATACAAAAGTGATATTAAGAATCCCCCTTCCAACATATTCACCAATTCAAAATTACTCATTGAGGGTTTTAGATCTTTTTTCAGTGATTGTTTTATAAAAAAAAACACATCATTGGTAATGTCTGGGGTGGAGTTGATTCTGGGAAATTCCATTTTTAACTCCTAAATTGCTTCAATCTAAACACAGATTAATTATATAGTTAACGTTGAATTTGATTCTGGGGGCATTCCTTGATTGAGTTTTGGTGCTATTATTATATCTGTGATCAAGTTCACGAATCTGGAGTGTTTGGAAACCCCCTGTGCTCCTTTATATGAAACAATAATAGTGAACTTCAGCAAGATTTACCTAAGTCTGCAGCTTTTGCTCTCCAAATTGGCATCCTCACAGGGGGATGTAAGTGGACCATAAGGCTTCTACCCAGGGCACAAAGGGGCCTGAACACAAAGTTGTTTTTTAAATAGGATAGTTTGTTTAGCTACTCATCTCTTTATACAAGAGTAATGCTAATACACTACAGACTGGAGTCAGCATTGTAGGGGATCTGAATGTGTAGCCCACCTAGATATTACACCGCATAATACACTGGTATGTTTAGACAATACAATGATACATACAATATCTTTCTCAGTGGAGATAAAAAATGAATCATGTTCAAGAAACAGTCTGCAACAAGAAATACACTTCCTCAAAAATATGTATTGGCAGACACACACATACAAAAATATCAAACTGGGTGACAATCTTTTCAGTGTAAGAGTACCTTTAAACTAACTTTTAAAATGTATAAACCAAAAGATTATTTTTCGAAACACATTATTTGGCTCGCTTTTAATAGGGAGATAATGAAGGCTTTTTAGCAGCATTGCAATAAGAATGAGCAAGATAGCTGCCAATTTTAGAGTTAGCTAATAATGAGCAAATATTAACAAACACAGTTCATGAAGATAATGTTTTTGGCATTCAAGCAAACAGACAAAATCGAGATAACCTGAATATTGGATTCTAAATCACAATTTTATTATGATGCTTCATGTAAAATTATTTGTACTCTTAAAAAGTATTTTTTTCTATCTATTTTGTTAGGTTTTTAATATGTTTATTGTATTATTTTTTAATATCTTGATTGTTTTAAATGTATTGTGCCACTTAAAGCGGAACTGAATGCATTGAGTGATGAGCTTCTGCTATAATCAGCAAGTATGAAAAGAATACTTGTTGATTATGGCACAGAATATATGTTGCCCTGCAACAATTGCAGGTCTAGGATCTGGTCACTGCTTCATCTCCAAAAGCCACCAACTTCACCGCTGACAACACAATGGAATTCCTGATCCATAGCAATCCTCTTCAGCCATTGGATTGCCCCTAGGCATGTGCAGGAGTTACACAGTCCTTAGCGGCTGGCTTTGTATACAAAGGTACAACAGCCAAGCTTAATACACTACACAACAGACGTGTGCTAAGACAAAAACTGAACACTTTTTTTTGGATAAACAGGTTTTGCATGTCTCTTTTGCCAAGAAGTTTCATTTCATCCTTTCCGAATTTATTGATTTTTATTTTTTACTTAAGTTTTATTTTAACTTATTTACAAACCCAAAAAGTTACACATGACAGTAAAAGGAACAATATATAATGTCCCTAAACCTAAACACTAAAACAAGGTCAATGTTTTAAAACACTTGATATGAATATATGTTTAGAGCAGGGGTCGGCAAACTCCGGTCTTTAGGGCAGAGACGGCCTAGCCGGTGGTTCGTTCCGGCCTAACGCCCCTGGCCGATCTGGCAACCCACAGCTCCGGAGCCGTGGGCTGCCAGCGTATTGGCCAGGGGGCGTTAGGAACTGCCAAAGCTGCTGGAGCTCCGGTGCCGCCCTCTTGCAGTTGCTCCCATATTTACCACGGCCGGTGTTGATACTTCCACCGCCGCGGTAAATAGGGAAAGATCCTTGAAGGTAAAACCCTCTCCCCAGCAATGCATACAGAGGAGAGGGATTTCACTTCAGGGGGCATTGCCTGGTTGTGGGTGGAGCCATTAGGGCGGGTCCGGCCTAGTGTGCTCCCGCCCACCCAATAAATGGCCATAAAACTTTGCTGACCCATAGTTTAGAGTAATATTTATCCATGTAATAGGTAATTTAATAGTACTTTAGATCGCACAGCTGTACAAGCCTTATAGACCAAAGCAATGACGCCATCTTGTAAAAATGTATATATACCGTATATATATTTTGTTACTCCAAAATGCAAAAAATCTAAAGAAAAACTAAGAATCTTTTTTTTTTCTATTTGGATAGGTGTATAAAGGATAAATATTGTCTTAATATAGAAGACATTTATATTCTGGGGTGAATCTTGGTGTGATTTGTGTATTTCTATCAGATCAGTGCCACAACCAAACATAAAAAATGTCAATGTGCAGACACTTCCAATGACAAAGGCTGGCCACTGCTGTTTTCTCTCTTTGTTCACGGTGTTTGGTCTTTATCTGCTCCCCCTTTAGCAGACAGCCTGTAGTAGGTAGACATGATGGGTCACACCCACATTTCTGCACAGGCTAAAACAGCATAGTAATGATGTTACTGCTATATTTTCATAGTAATATGGGGGTTGCAAAGGTATTTGGTGCACACAAAGTTTAATATTAGCCTTTAAGTCTACTTAGAAATATGTTTATTTTAAAGCTTTTTTTTTGCCTGTGGCTCAGCTGTAAATTTCAATCATCAATAACTTCAATGCTCTTGAATTAGTGATTTCTTTTTCTAGGTACAATATACTGGTTATTTCAGGCACCTAAAGTGCAGGAAATTCTATACATAATGTCAGTTCTGCTGATTTTTACAGGATATAGCTTTTTGATGAGATGTAACAAATGCACTTTATATACCATACATTAGGAATGTCGGCAGGATATAATATACTTGGAACCTTTTAAAGAAAGGGGCTAATTGTGAGATACCATTACCAAAAGGAAACATGATGATGATATAATGCACTGACCATGATGAATACTTTGACCACTAGGAACTATTACACTTGTTCTTTTCCTTTGGGGTCATCAGTAGTCTCCCCTAGTGCCTTATTATGAGCAAAGGATTTACTGTCCCCCTTATCCGTTCCACTAAATATTACCAAAAAAAGCTTTAGTTTAAACCTACAATTTCCATCATTTTATGGTATTTACTTACGATTACATTTTGCCTGCTCAACATTCTACACTAAATTATTCTGTGTACATTTGACACTTAAAAAAGGGTATTTGAGATTTATGTAATAATGTAGCAATGTGACTGTTTTTTTCATTACTGAATGTAAACTTTATTTATTTCCATTCTATAGATAATATAGAACTCTACAAATTACTTGCAGTAATTTAATGACATAGTGCTGTGCCTATGCATGTCCTAACACAGTTAGCATGTCATGTCTCTTTTTTTCAGCTCAAGACAGAGCAATGAATTATACAGAGTTCTGGTCAATGTCACTTACAGTACAGCTGAGCACATATTTTATTATTTAATAGCTGCTAAGTAACTTAACTGCTTCTCCAAATAAAACCAATGCCTTTCATCCACTTACATAGTCAGTTGTAATAAAAGAGAATACAATTATTCAGAAACTATATATATACATACATAAGCTGGCTATATAACCAGCTCTGAATAACATTTTAAAATGTGTCAATCTTGTAGTGATTGTTTATTCTACTATAGGTTAAAAGATCCAACCAGGGATGACAAAAAAGGCCCCTAGGTCCCAGTCTTTACCTTGGCCAATCGAAGGTCCTTAATTTGTAGCCTGTGGCTATGCATCCAGACTTGAGTAAAATTTGGAACAATCAATATATTGCATTTAAATCCCAACTTAAATTGGAACTATGGCTTCACATCTACTGTAATGCAGTACCTAAGTTTAAGTGTGCTTACAATTGTTATCTGCACTTATTGTTTTTCCTTAACCCCCTGCACAGACTTACTGAGTAGTATTAATAGATATTATCCACTGAATTCCATCTCATGCAGCTTCTTGGCAACATTGCTGTGCTGCCTCTCACTTAAAGGAAGCGTTATAACCATTTAGTAGGCCTGAATGCATTACAGTGGGATGATAGGACAGGGGAAAGTGCAATGCTTTCATTTTCACTGCCAATTCACCAGCTTATAGCTTGTCAATCAGCAGGCTACACCTAATCCTGTTCAGTGCTTTCTGCATTGACAGCACTTAGGAGTGGAACCTTTTTTTTTTTTTACTTTTTGGACAGTAACACAGAAGACTTTAAAGCCTAGCACGACTAGCACTGCACGATGTACATACACCACCGTTCTGCTCTATGCAGAGAAGAGGGGAAGAGCGACCGAGCAGCACCCAAATGCGCGCTCCCCCCCTTCACTTGCATTAGGATCGTTAGTCTTACATCGTCCGTGGATCCGCTAGGACGGTCGTTTAGGCGATAGACGGCTGGCGCCAGAATTTCACACAGGGCAACATATATTCGGTGCCATAATCAAGTATTCTTTTCATACTTGCTGACTATAGCAGAAGCTCACCACTCAACACGTTCAGTTCCGTTTAAAGTGGTACATGTGGCACAATACTTTTAAAACAATCAAGATATTAAAAAGAATACAATAAACATATTTAGACGATGGACGACTGACGCTGTACACACGCCAGAATTTCACCTGACATCGGCCCTGAGCCGATTATCGCGCGAGAACCGTTGGACGTTACGTAGCTTAACAGTCCTGTATGGACTGATCTTTGTGTGGAAATGTTTTAAAATACGTTTCGCTTGAAAATGTGATAATAGAACATATAAAGTGGAAGGGAACAACCAAAATTCCAATGAGGACCCAAAAAGGAGGTAGGAATTATGGCTTGAAAAGATTCAAGACATATTAGGGGCTAACTCAGCATAAATGGGCTCCACTTATAACTAAAACAAGTTCCTAATGGAATGAAGATGATTTAGTAAATATCCATTGTCAAACTTATAAACATTCCATTTTGAGAGTCACGGTTCAACTCTGTAGACTGTTGCAGTAAAGAGTAATTTAAATCTTGCTTCAACACATACAAGTAATTACACAAATAATTAGTAAACTAAGATTATGTTTATTACTTTATGCAAAGCCTGGCTGTATTACAGAAATAAATTAAAAGGGACTTGGGACTTTAAAGTGCACAACAAAATGCCTGTGAACTGCTTTTCTACTGGGGCTTTTTTCACACATATGTTGAAACATACATTTTAGGTTTAAAATGACCTAAAACTCAATACACATGAAATAATTTCAAATACAGAAAGAATAAAAATATATAAGTTGCAAATATTTATGTTGTGCAGCTGCTTTTCAAATTTTAATTTTTATTACAAATATACACAAAAATGGAGCACAATACAATTCTTGTTTGTTTCATCTGCATTGGGTAATATAATAGCACATATACTCAAAAATTGTCCATAGCTGATGATTTAAATACCTCTACAGCTTGTCAGTTTACAGTTAACCCTAAATAACAGGCATCACATTTAACCTTATTTAAGTATGACTTTTACATATACTTAATCACATCAATGTTTAGGATGGGAGGAAAGGGGTCAATTTGATACTAACCAGCTACTAGCTAAGAATAACTACTACTACTAGTACAATAGGAATGTTATTAAAAACATGTTCACTTGTAAAAAGAGTGAAAACAATATGTTTTCAGATCATTACATGAAAAATGTGCTCATTCTCCAATCATTGCCTTGTTGAGTAATTATTTCCAATGTCAACAGCAATGTTGAATACTCTTCAAGCAGTTTCTATGTTGCTGATTGGATGCTGTCTTGAAAAGTGTTAGATAACAGGCGCCAGATCAGCTGGTTAAAGACATTGCATGAATTTACAAAAAATTTAATTAGTTTTGCAACAACTATGTTTACTCTACATGAAGGTAATATGCCATTATATATAACAAATTCATTGTGATATAGTGTAAACTATAAATAAGCGCTACCTGTCTACACCACATCACCAAGAAGAAGAAGAAGAATTAAAATGTTAAAATCATGGTGCTTGTTTTCCTGGCAGTTTCACAACCATTTTATTCCAATCACAGCACTGCCAACATTATTTGTTTACAACTGAAGGCGAATGAATCCTTTATTGTTAGCATTTCACAGCTGATTCATAAAACAAAACAATAAAACCGAAACATACGGCTAGTATCCCAATCTAATGAAAACAAATCTTGGAGATTACAGATGCAAGGAAATGAAAATCAGAGATATTCAGTTCATGTTTCCTCAATACAGGATATTAATACATATAATCCTCGCAAGCATCAGAAAATATTTTCATCCTTAAATTTATAGCTACACTCTGGATACAAATTAAGATGACTAAGATGTTCTAGTTGTAAGAACAAAAAAAAATTTACTCGAACTATCATTTTGCATTTTTTAATATGCAAAGAAAAATATTATTTTGTTGAAGGTTTCCAATGAAAAACTGGAATGACTAAACTCTTAATCTCTGTGTATTAGAGAACAAGACAAATACTACACAGCAAAATTCCCCATGCTGGGAGACGGCATGATTTTTATTTGCTTTTCCTCATTCAGTTCTTTCCTTTCTCTACAATCCCTAACAGATACTGTGACTATCATGCTGACAGCCTTACACTAGATGAGACAATAATAAATTCAACAATACACCCACCTCAAGTAGGTTTCAGAGCTAAACCACCGTATTCCTTCTGGCCTTTTATTTACAGATGAAGTACATTTCTAAAGGTCAGGTTCCAGGCCATAGGAAACTATTTAAAGTTTAATGTCTTTTATAAAAAATTTGACAACTGCCCTTGATATCCCTACAAGTGATCTTTATTATGATCTGGTATCAAGTAGAGTAGGTATTCTCAGTCTCTGGTGCACGTTCCCAGAAGCATTAATGCATTTAGTGTCATGGGGCATTTTAGCTTGTTTGCTTAGCCAAAAATGAAATCAGATTTGTGTACAGAAATAAAAAGGAATGAGAACGAAAATGTCTAGCCAGTTTGTTTTTTTCTGACAGATTCCAAAGATTTAGTAATGCGTGTGTACTGC
This sequence comes from Pyxicephalus adspersus, assembly GCF_032062135.1. Taxonomy (NCBI): domain Eukaryota; kingdom Metazoa; phylum Chordata; class Amphibia; order Anura; family Pyxicephalidae; genus Pyxicephalus; species Pyxicephalus adspersus. The sequence goes on from NC_092860.1 coordinate 80,901,425, forward strand.
TAAAGCTGCCTGAAAATAAATGGGGTAATGATTAATGGAGATTCCTCCTAAAAATCCACCACTGCTACATGGTAGTTGGTTTTAGGAATGTATTATAAAATAACTGCAGTGACCATTGGGAAGAGAAGATCACAAAAATTACTTGATATCTACATTCTACAACATGTTTCATCATGTGGTTTCTAGGTGGACATGACACATTTTTATTCTTGCTTTTTAACACATATACTAGGGGCCCTATTTATAAAACAGGGAATCTGACATTTCCTCAAACATTTCCTGTTGGGAATCAATCACTGCCATTGAAACACATGGACCGGTAAGATTTCCACAAGGGAATGTTTGAGGGGATGTCTGTTTCATAAATAGAGTTCTAAGTGTTAATAAGAATGGATAGTATGGCTGAGTTACAATATCTAAATTATTTCATTATTCTCTATCTCTTACATTTTTTCTAAAAACTGCTCTGTATATGGAAGTCAAGGCATTAACCACCTGAGCGTTACACTGATTTCTAGATTTCTGTTCCAAAAGCGTCACAGGTTTTCATGAAATTTTTTTTTTTAAATTGTAGACCTGTAACTTACAGAAATATGTCCAAATAGGGTTCTAGTAGATATCATGAATATAAAAAATGTTTGAAACACACAATCATGTAAAAAAAAAAAAAAACTTTTAATAAAATTAAAGGAAAAACACAAAAATCAGCTTAAACAAGAACACATAAATGAAAAATACTGAAAATGCGATAATTCGGTATAATGTATAGTAATATATTTTTCTAAAACACCTCCCTAGTGTCCGTCACATACCTATAGACAAAACCACATAAATATATTTTCTATTATTTTGTATTGGATTGGATACAGGACTTTGTATTAAATCCAATACAAAAAAATTTGAATTTTCCGCTACGACCCTCATCGACGGGCGCACGCACGCGCATCATCAGGAATCGCCAAGGGACGCGTACGCAAATGCCGGGTATTCTAATTCTTTCCAAACTTCCATGCAAAAAGTGTTACATTTTTTGCATGGAAATTTATTTTGGATTGTAGGCTCTAATTCACCGAATTACCGCATAACTCACCAAAATATGTCCAAAATTTTATAAATTTAATAATTAAATTTTTTTTTTATAAAACATAAAAAAAACATAAAAAAAAAAAAATCTTTAAAAAAAACTAAAAAAAGTTAAAAAAAAAAAAAGTGTAAAATGTAATGTACAGTAGCTTATATAATATATATATATAATACAATTATATATATATTATATAAGGATTTCTTTGTATTGAACTCAATGCAAAATTTTGAATTTGCCGCCCCGCCTCCCTCCCGCGCCGACGCACGCAGCGACGTCACCGGGAAACCCCGGTGATCGTCTCTGCACTCGCCGGCTGGACACCGAAGAGGACAGACGTGTTCGGAGGAGCGGAGGGAGAAGGTGAGTATTTTTTTTTTTTTTTTTTTCCAGCGATCGACGCTGGACAGTGACAGGCACAGGGATAGGGACAGGGACAGGGAGAGGAGGAAGAGGAAGCCGGCTGGCTTAGAAAAGAAAGCCAGCTGGCTTTCTCCTCTAAGCCGGCCGGCTTTTTCTTTTAAGGAGAGGGACACCCGACGCTGGAGGACGACGCTGGAACATGGACCCGACGCTGGAACACGGAACCGACGCTGGATTAGCACAGCGGGACCAGGTAAGTGGTGATTTTAGTGTAGGCGAGAAAATACGGGGTTAACCAAAAGAGCAAAAATATTTAGTGCGATAAATTACGGGCTTAGCGTTTAGGGGGTTAAACAAAATATAAAGATATCCTAGTACTTGTTAGAACCTTCACTTACCAAAATAAAATATGATTATGTGACCCTGCTGTCCTGGCTGGTAGTTGGATAAATGTTGTCCAAAAGTGTTTGCTTGATAACGTGAAATAGTCAAAAAAAACTTGGAGGTGGTGGAGCCAGAAATTATTGCCATTTTATTGCAGAACCACTGCTGCAGTGCAAAGGAAATTAAACAATATTAAGATTAATAAAAAAAAAAAAAAATTCATATATATATATATGTGTGTCATGGGGCCATATAGACATATTTCTTTTTACTAAGACCTGAAAACAACACTTGAAGAAGAATAAAGGACCCAAGTTCATGTAATATTCAGTATTGCTTTATCAGCATAGTTTAGGGTGCTGTCATCATACTATACATTCCTGTGGCAGCAAAATCAAATAAACTAAACAAAAATGTTCCTATTTTCGAAAGGAGAATGGCTATTGGAAGTTAGCAAGATGCTGTAGTGAGCATGGAAGCTTCTTGGACTCAATGCCCCCAGAGATGGTCCAGTATAATCCAGAAGCCAGTAGTCAGGCCTAATTTTACAGCTGAGTAAGCAGAAGGAAAAGATGCAGACATAGTCATATATAATGCACATGTCCAATGTAGTAATGTCAGCGTGGATAACAATGACATATAATCCAATCTAGAAAACTATTTTGAATATCATGTAAATTATTTTACTTTTCACATTGAATAAACAGAAATGGGTGGATATAAATTTCACAATATATCATTTTAGTAATGTTTTAGAAAGAAGATCAGCGGGCACTGAGCATATTAAATAAAACACATTTAGATCTGACATATTTTGACATTTACATTACAGATCTGTTGACAATAATGTATCTCATATGATGTGTTATAAAGAGAATATACAATTCCATAATTGTAAGCAGTATTATGGCAGATCAATACAATAGCTGCATTTTAGGCCTGTATTGATCAAACCTATAAAAAAGACAAAAGGAAATGTATCTAATATTGTTGGATGTACGAGAGATATGCAACTTTGACATAATGGGAAATCAAAATAATGAGCACTGATCTCCCTGTGGCAGTTTATTCTGTATGCAGACTCATGTAAAAATATGCTATTACTTTATAATGATAAGCGAAGCACTAAGACTGATATAATTTAAGCTTAACATTCTTTACCTCCAGGGCTATTTACTGCTTTATATATATTTGACAAATATTTTCAGTGCAAAAGAATTTTAAAAAGACAACGATGCAGATAAAATAAAAATCTTTATCCTTGTGTGAATTTTGTGCTGTGCTCCCAATTTACATGATTGGCACTACCTAGATACCATTGTGACCATATACTTTACTGTATATTAAATTATCTGTGTGAAACGTTTAATGGAATGTAAACTGGGATGGTAATTCTGATTGTAATGTGAATTTGTTTGTGCTAAAGTATATATGAAATTCAGTGATTGGAACACAATCTATTTTGTGTTGCTCTTAGCCAACCACATTTCTCTATTTTATAAATGGAGCCATATTATCAACCTTTTTAGACCCTCATGGAAGTACAAATGAAGCAATAATACCCAGCAAGTAAATAGATAAAAGAATCTGTGTTGCAGCTAGGTGCAGGATCTGTATTGCTTTACTTTAATAAGCATTTTTGATTTTATTCTCCTAAACAGCGTAAGGAAAATCCAATTAAATATTTTTACCTAGACTAAACTGCACTTTCTCAAATTAGGAGCCTAACCAAGAGCTTCAGCTATGACATATTTTCTGTATATTTGCTGCTAATGAACTTGAAAGGAAGGGAGCTCAGTGGGGGCATTGGAATTACATATACCTCCAGCCATGTCATTTTTGCACATCAGTCTTTCCCATTTGTCCTTGGCCCTCTCTATGTACAGATAACAATATATTTTAGATGTCTTTAGCACAATATTATTGTTAGTCATGTAGTACAATTGAATTACTGTTCACATAACTGAGCAGTTCCAAAGTACCTTTGGACCCTTTGTCCCAGATTTTAGGCATTTTATTTATACCAGTTGCTAAATGACACAGAATTTGCAAGAGCGCTGCTTTTTAAATTCAATTCTGAATCTGTAAAATGAGTCACAAATCTGTCATAACTGATACAGCTCAGGAGAGTGCACATTATCAGTGATATTTGCAATTTGCATGCAACTGTTTTCCTTCAAAGTGCCACCCAGCATAAAATATATTATACATTATCTTGTCTCCTTTACCTCTGTAATAATTCCTTTGGCTTGTGCAATCTGATGCTTGCCAGAGTCAGAGCAATGGAGGAAAAACTTCACATAAAACAAGAAATGCATAATGAAGAAGATGGGAAGATCAGTACAACTTCATGTTCCTAATTTCTGTAAACTGTAGCACTTTCCAAACTACAATTACTGCAATATTTCGCCAAAAGGTCAGTAGGGAAACTATCATAACTACAAATTAGTTGAACAGGACTCATAAAAGTCAAAACATTAGAGGACATAAAAAAGAAAAATAGAAAAAAAGACATACTTTTTAAAAAAAATTGTTTAGTTTGAGACATGTTACCAAACATGGTTACCTTAAACATAATACCAGCCTCTTTTATTGCCTGTCATTTACTAAACACAGAAATACAAACATGATAGAATTTACATTTTTCTTCACTTTATCTGAAAACACACAAAACAAATTTAGCTGAAGGTAGGTATAAAATGCCACTAAATTTTGTCAAAATACCTTCATGTTGTTTAGCAGTCACTTATTTAATTATTTTACAGTTAAAAATAGAAAAGGCTGTTGTACTAGTAAATGTTTATTCATTAAATGCCAAGAACATGTTAAGGTTGATTTATTAAAGGAGTAGAGGCTTCTGTATATAACAATGTGTTAATGGTTTGTTTCCTGTAAAATGTTAAAAACAGCTCATTCATAAAATAGTGCATATATTTTATTTGATGTGACAGAGGTCGTAAACTGTGGGTAAAGCTTGAATCAGCAACATAAAGCAATTCTACAGAATTGTGGCAATCAACTATGATATGATTTGCAATTCTTTCTTCATGATTTGAAGTTACCGAGATGATATAATATTACATTTATAATGTAATATGCAATGCAATGCAATATAATGTATTCTATTTATATAACTCTTATTTGACATGTATCTACTAATATAAATAATGATTTCAAAATCAAAGAATGATGTGGATATTTTATCAGTGTGACCAAAAAAGGATAATTGTAGCTTCTATGTGCTCATACATGACTAGAATATCAAACAGCATGGTGGAACTAACTCGGGCTGCAAATACAACACTTATGTGTAATGTACAAAATATATGAATTTTTACTTTGCAGTTTTATAAAATATGGGTATACCCCAGATTGCAGTATATGTTTGGCACCAACATATTACACGGTGCTTTACAAAGTCCATAGTCATGTCACTAACTGCCCCCCAAAGATTTACAATCTAATGTCCTACCATAGTCTTATGTCATTAACACCATCTATAAACAATTTTTGGGGGAAGCCAATTAACCTAACTGCATGTTTTGGGAGAAAACCAGTGCCTACAAAAACACAGGGGGAACAGATACAATCCTAGCCAAGAACATGGGACCCCCCAGTGCTGCAATGTAAGAGAGTAAACCACTAAGCCAACCATGCTTTAGGAGGAAATTGGTATGTCATTGAATGAAACCCACGTAAATAGAAGAAGCATTATCCAAGAAAGGCCCCAGAGACCCCCTGATTTGTAAAGCGTAATCAACATATACTTAGGGTTTCAGTATAATAATAAAAAACAGAACAACAAGATTGTAATTTATATTATCAGTGCTACATGCATAATGACAACAGTGAAATGGTAAGCACAGACTCTTTCTGCCTGTAAAATGCTATGACACAAAGCATTTTACGTCATGATTCTGTTGCTCAGTATAGTTGTCTTATTACGAGTGATAGTACTTAGAGCCTCAGCATAAACTGATATCCGAAAGCAAAACCAGTTTTAGGGTAGTCCAAACTTCAACTAAGGCGCAGTTGACATAATGGCAGGGGGTGCCGGGAGCTGGAATGTTGTGCATTAGGGGGCCCCACTTTATTTTTGCTCCATTTTGCCTAAAATGGTCCCTGTTGCCTAAAAGGACTGAAAGGATAAAAGTTTCATTTTATACAGATTCAGAGATAGGTTGACAGGTACTCAAAAACTGGGATGGATTTTTGCAGTTGTTTAAAACACTACCAGAATATTATTTTCTAGACATTAATATTTGTGACCCTTGCGTCTAACCAATTAAACACCACAATACTTACCAGTCTTTGCGATCAGGTCTTGTTTATATCATACGTATTCTACAACATCATAATGCATCTCCGGAACAATTATATAAATAATTCAAGTGGTATTTTAACTGTAATGACAATCACATTTACCTTAGTAAAAATAGTTATTTTATGTCACATAATATGGAGGCATATCGGACTGTAAGCATATATTAGATGCTATAACACAATAAATGTAATTAAAGTTGAAGTTCAGTTAATAAATGGTTAGAGTGCTTTACTGAATAGAGGTTGATTGCTCAAAAAATGATTAATATGCAAGTGAATCCTCCGTAATCTGTGTCTATTGTGTAGTATTCCATTAAGAGAAATTGCCTAGTGATTGGGACCATCTGCCTTTTGTGACACTACTAACACTGCTTTTAGTATTCTGGGCTTGGTATAAGTATTAAACATATTTTATGAATCTCTAAAACTCCTAGCTAAGTATGTCTTGGTTTATATCTTTCTTTATATATACCTATCATATACATTTACACAAAGTTTTTTCAAAGTAAGCAGTTTTTTTTCCTACTATTCTAAAGCTACGTACACACGTCCAACGGTTCTCTCCAGATAATTGGCTCAGGGCCGACATCGGGCGAGAATCTGGCATGTGTATAGCGCTAGTCGTCCATTGTCCGAACGACCGTCCTGGCGGATCCACAGACGATGTAAGACTAACGATCCTAATGCAAGGGAAGGGAGAGAGGAGCAGCGGGGTGCCGCTCCGTCGCTCCCCCCCCCCCCTGCAAAGAGCAGAACGGTGCTGTATGTACAGCATTCATTTATGCAATAAAGGACTATCATTGCACGTGTGTATGCAGCTTAACCAGTTAACTAGTAAAATCACTAGCATCATTTCAATCATTTAAAGCAGAACTAAACCTAAAAAAAAAATGCGGACAGGTAGGTTCTTTACTGCTGAAGCGACAGGCTATGTCCATTCTGCAATAAAACAGACATACCTAAATATTAAACTTTACTAACCTATCTGATCTACTTCCCCAGGGGCAACATTTTTTACCCAGGCCTTTTCTGGGTTTTGGATCTAAGGTCATCTTGATTGGCCAAGCCAAAAGGATGCATCTTTTGTGCACAAGAGTTTGTTCATTCCCAGCAGCAAGGTATGCTGGATCATACACTGAGCAGTGGGTGCAGGGGAAAATGCTGAAAATGAAAAATAATGCCTTATACCACACCTATTTTTTTAATCTTATCTTTGCTTATGCTTAAACAAAAGCAAAAAGAAACCGACAAAGTACATGAACCTATTACAAGTATTCAGCAAGCATCTATCCTCATCATCATTATGCTTTGCTGTGGTTTTCTGAATCAGCCAGTAATGGCCTTCTTCAATAAGGCATAATAATAAACAACAAATATACAACGTGCTGTAACATTTATCAGTCCAATCTTGTTTAACTTAGGTCAGAACGAACATGCGGGTTATACAGCATTGGTTTGCGTAGTGAATATATTGCTCTTAGTCTTTTCCAGTAAGTTTCCTAATGTTAATCGCTGTAGTCTGTTTAGTTTATAGGATGCCTCATGTCCTCTGTCTCCTATATCCCCAGGGCAAGTATATAATTACAATTACCAACATTACAACTATACCAAAATACAGAAATACAGTCTCACTTACCCACAGACTGACATACTCCTGGCCTGTGGGAAAGCATATGTAAATAAATGCATTAACATAAAAGAGCAGTAATAAGCCATTTAGCCAAAATAAATTGTTGTAATTTCTCTACACAACATGTTGACCTAAACATGCCTCAATTTGAAAAAATGTAATGTCCAATTTTTATTCTTGTAAATACTTTCATGAAAATATTTTGATATTATTGGAAGATTTCCAAAATAATCATTTTTTAAAGTTGAGGAATAGAACCTTCACTGAAAACGCACGGCATTATTTTTCGTATTAAGGTGATTCATGTTTCTGAATATGGACAGCACCAATCAACTCACAATTGCCCATTGCTACACTGATTCCCCCAGTGGGTATCCTTATGTGCAAAGGAGAATGAAATTGTATGTATCTGCATGTGCAATATGCAGGAGACCCGGCAGCTTCGGCTGATTCCGGACTCAATTTATTCATACCTCGCAGCTACAAGATACTAATTATGAACCAATTTTCTAACTGCTGACAATTTCCTTTCTCCATTTCAGACCCGTGAAGCTGAATCACTGCTAGAACATTTCTAACCTTGAAACTCATTGCCGCAGGCTGGTGTTAGAATGGGGGACACAACCTTCAATAGCAAATTTACTTTTATCAAGAATTGTAAACTTGCGCAATTTTGACAATAGAACGTTTTTTTATTAAATAGTGGAAGGAAATTTACATGTATTTAGGTAAAAAAATGACTGCATATTTGATGTAATCCAGGACCAAGTATATAAACAATCAACCTCTTTTCTATAAAGTAAGTTTCTCCTGTCTATGCTAGTTCATCTGGTAACCTTAGTATGCAAGAATCAATATACCAATGTACGTAATTTACATACAAATGGCCCTAATAGGGTTTTCTATACAAGAGGTGATCATACAAAATCCAAGTAAAGGTTACATTCATTTGAAACCCAATCTAAGAATCCTATTCAGAACTAAAATAACCTATTACCTTGTGGATATTATTGCATAAGTAGACCTGTGTACCTACAAGAAAGAAGTGAGAACCTTTGCCTGGTGGGCATATACAGACAAGTGACTCTCTGATGTTTGTGTGTTGATGCGTATTGTGCAAACTGTACCAAGGTACCAAAGTAATTGGTGATAACTGGGTGTTCTTCAAGGGCATGGTTTATTATGGTTATAATAAGGCCATAATCAGGATCAGCTTCCAATGTGGTTCTCAGTGTAAAGCTGCGTACACACTTCCAATTTTTATCGTTCAAAATGAACGACGAACGATCGATTGGGCAAAAATCGTTCGTAAAAAAAGTAACCAACGACGCCGACGAACGAGGAAAGTCGTTG
>NC_092860.1:80912952-80953547 GCF_032062135.1 Pyxicephalus adspersus
CTCTGTGCCATTGATTGTCCCCTTCTGATCACTCTGTGCCATTGATTGTCCCCTTCTGATCACTCTGTGCCATTGATTGTCCCCTTCTGATCACGGACTTACCTTTTTTTCTACTGTACGGCCGGGTAACTCCGTTAGGGCAGGGATCAGCAGCGTGCTTCCTGGTGCAGAATCGCGGGGGCGCGTGTGCCGGCTTGTTACTTTCAGTTTGGCTCTGCACTCCAGCCAGCATCGAGGAGACACACACAGTATCAGGTATCAGAGGATGTCCTATTCACGGGTGATTGCCTCTTTTAATTATTTTAGCAAAAATCGGGGGTGGCTTATTTGATGGGTATGCCTTATAATCGGGGAAACACGGTAAATCAGCCCACAATCACATTCACTATTTATTTACCTTGGCATTTAAGTTGATTTACTAAAGGAGTTGCGCAAGTTCACACAATAAAATGTGTGAACAAAATCATTGTAACTTTTCCAACAGGAGGAAATCAATGACAACGATGGGCCAGTGAATTTAACATCTGTTGTAGTAAAATTAATAGAAGCACTAATAAAAAGAAGGATCAATGACTATTTAAAGCACACAACTCAGTGAACCAAAGCAGCATGGCTTTACTGAGGGCAGACTAGGATATACACATTTGTGATTTATTGAATTTGCAGTAAGCCTTATTCAAGTATAACGTTGGCATGCTTAGGTATGTAGATATGAGATTGGGAGGTTGAAATGCACAGAATAAATGACTGTAAGTGATTCTGTAAACAATACTCTCTTTAATAAAATAATGTACTTGAGAAATTTTGATAAATATTATTGTGCTAGATGTCAACTGGCATCCATAACTTTCAGCAAAAACCTAATGTCACTGAACAGCCAAAAAACAGGTTGGAACATAGCCTTTTCTTTGAAGTAAAACATTTACAAACAAAAAGGAGACAGATCTAAACAAATGCAGAAAGCACAGAAAAACTGAAGGAATAAACAAGAGTATATATTTAGCTGTATTGTAATTCACTGAATGAAATGCAATGCAGGCAGCCAGGAAGCTGGAGAAAACAAGGATGCCGCTATGAAAGTGCAGTCTCTCTGCCAGATCAATAACGTCGGACTGGCCATCAATGCAAACAAGACCACAGAGGTTTAACAAAACACAACTTCACTATGTACTGTGACTATGGAGAAAGTTGCTGCAGATGCTGGCCTGCTATGGGGGGAAAGCAATAATGACAGCTTCAGAAAACTCTTCCCAGCCAATCATTTCTTCTGAGACATCTAGCTTAAAACCACATTTTCAATAATATAAACACATTAGGAAAACATTTGTTGTTAGTAATTACCTAACTTTATGTTACTGCTTTTTATTTAGGATCCTACATTTAGTTTTTTAATTATATGATTATAAAACAATTAGGTTTATGAATCAGTTCCTAATAATATGATGCCAAGAATATTAACATGATCACTTAACTCACAGCAACCAATAAGCTTTTTACATTTGCAGTAAATGTTTATACAGGCTCTTCTGTGTTGAAATTGCTTGCTCAGAGTTACCTGCACCCATCTAAATTTGGGTAAAGGACATTTAGTTGCATCTATTACTTCCTACTTCTCTTACCCTTTTTATTTTAGTTTTTCAATCAGGCCCAGAGTCCCATGTGGGCATTACATGTATATGAGGTAGGGACAGTGCTATGCTGCCTTCTTCCACTAGCCAAGTTCTGCCTGTATTGCACAAAGAACCACTGACACAAAAGGTCTGATTTATTAAAGCCAAATGAATGGATAAAACATTTATCAACCAGTAACAAATGATTTTTAAGAAATCCAATAAATGTTTGTTGGATCACCTAGGTTCACCCATGATTGTCTGTCTTCTTCACTCTTGGAGAACTTTAATAAATTGGGCTCAAAGTGACACCATTGCTATGTAACAAAAACATATATAATATAATAATAATATAATATGTGCAGTGAAGCGGTGAGGATGGGATCTACTTGTGTAATTATAAAACATATTTACATTTATAATATACACATAAATATTTAATTGTGTAATTGTTAGTATAAGAGTTGTTGGACTGTGGTGAAGATGGCTGCAAAACTTTTACCAAAGAAGAATAGCAATCTGTCATACATTTTTATGTAAACCAGGAGCATAAATTTATCTCTGTGACTGTGCTTAGTATGAGGATAAAATTCTCTATTGTAGAGAGAGCTATGATTGAATTAAAATGTTTGAGAATGACCGTACTAGTTTGCTGGATGCAGAGTGCTCCAGAAGTCCAGCTACAGCCAGAGAACAGGGGGAAATTTTTATGTGAAAGCAGCAGTGCATTAGTGGCATAGTATCTGTAAATACAGTGGAATTGAAAGCTAACTTTACCTTCCCACCATCAAGAATAAATACCGACTTTACCACAACATTAATAGATGCCTATTACATGTCAGGTATCAACCCATGAGGAAGGGATGTTGTATATCATAAACCCTTAAATGTCACAGCCTATTTCCCCTATGGAAACCCAGATCCATGGACTCAAACTCAATTTACAATATTATAAGCACTGTCAACCTAAAACATTTTGCATTAAAGTTGGTACGACACTAGGAAAAATACATTGCAAAGGAAGGTGACTATGTAGAAAAGTGATGTAATTTTTTTTTGAAAACTTTTTGAAGACCCCTATATATAGTATAAGATACGTATCAAATGTGAAGTGTCATTAAATCTTGTATTTTTCTAACTAATGATGTAATTGTTTGGTTTGTTATGAGTTTATAGCAAAATATTTTAATGAGATTTACTTCCATTGATATCGTTATTGTATACCTCATTTACACTGGCTGCTGTTTTCCAGAAGATATTTGGTATATTATCTCAGCAACAATTAGAAAGATATACAATGATTGGATGAGTCACCTCTCTCTGAAACATTCTTTGCTCTGTGTTAAAACTGTCTTTGAGTGAAATCCCATGAGACGGCTCAGAAGTGCACCAATTTAATTCACAGCGGTAAAGCCGGGTGTCCGTAACCCCTCAGCACTTCAGTGGCTGGAAACATCTGCCAGTTAGTATTGCCAAGTCCTGTCAGTTGTGTGAATGTTGGACTCTCAACGCCGCACATGAAAGATGTATTCAACAGGAGCCAGTCACTGTGACAGAGTGCTAATTATTAGGCATGAGGAGCTTCTCCAGAGATATTTGTATGTCTTTTCAGCCTGAAAAACGAAAACCCAGACGTCGTCAATTGACAAACACTTCACTGGTGGCTTGAGCCAGAGAACGATGGCAACACCTAGCGTGCGAGATGGCTATCAAGTAATTGCTTTAGAGATAATAATATATCTGATAGTTTCCACTCTTTTAACAGCTTGACATTTGAACTGTCAATTTTATCTTTCAGAGTTGATTTCATAATAAATAAAATCAATGATTTAATCTCGGAAGTGATATAGCTGTTTTTTTTTTTTATATACCAAAGCATTTAAAGCAACTTTTCTTTTAAAGGTTAGGCTAAGATCTGCTTCTCTACAAGAATAAACAAAAGTTACAAGGGGGTGCTTGAGATTTTGGTTTTCATGCACTTAGGCACAGTTCATATCTAGGTATTTTAGGACAATGCATACTTAAATTTTAAAAAATTGTACTGGTGGCATTTTTGGTGCAGTTTGAAATGATTTCTTCCATATGTCAAATATGTCAGAGTAAAAATGCAGCAACATATGGCAACAAATAAAATATACAGAGGTCCAGGAATTTTTACCCTAAACAAATAAACTCACATATGTATATACACGTATCGGTAACAGGTTAAATATAGAAAGCTCACAGAATAAATTTCTGTGTCCTATGGGGCATGATATAAAACCCATATACAACCCTTGATATACATTTATCTTAACACAAATTCCTTATGGATAATATTTGCTTTATTAATAAACTAAATATGTTTTGGCTGGTTTCATGGTCTTACATTTGGGTATGTGCATAAGATATTTACACAGTTTTCATTTTTTATATATAAATATAAAGTAAGCCCCCTTTCAAACTTGCAGCTTTCAGTTGATGGCATGGTTCAGTTCTAGAAAGCAATGTTGCTTCCAGAAGTGGTTTCTTGCTTTCAGGAACTGCACCACCACTACCGACACATGCAAATGCATGCATAAAATGGTTCCCAACCACTCTAATTCAGTTGAATAGGAGCAGATGGGAGTGTGGTTGAGCCTGTGGTAGACCACTGCAGTCAGCTGCAAGTCCTAATGACTCTAAATCATCCTTAGTAAATAGTCCATGAAATGTATTGAAACTTTTTTATTTTGGGTAGACTGGGAAAGAGTTCAAACTTCTGTCCAATTTTTCCTATTGGCTTGATCCTAGTCAGGGAGATTCGCCCTTTTTCGATTGGTGTCATATAGTATAAGGCTAGGGGAAAATCAACATTTTAGAGATGTCCACTTAATAAAGGCTAATGCAAATCTAATGGAACAACTAAAAGTAGAATTGCTCTCACTTTGAAAGATTTACTTTAACTTCCTGTTATGCTTGTAACAGGAAATTAGGGAAAATTCTACAGAAGTACAAAGACAGCAAATTAATAAATTTGTAATGCAATACTACTATAATACTGGTCATAATCTAGATTGGAATGACAGCTGGAAGCAGGCATGGCAGGAATCTAGCTGGATCATAGTGTAATTCTATCTATTATGACAGTTTTCCTAAAATCAGACATTACTTTCTGCGTGTATCATGGTATGTTTCATATCATCAAATACTTGCTGATACATTGCTCTAATTATACTAACTTGCCCCAAAGTTACTTATCTCTTTCTGATAAGTACAAATCTCATACTCACAAGAGGGTATTATTTTCATGCATACTGACATGTCAGGTGGATTTTACTGAATGGAAATGAAATGAGTGAGCACAGGATTTTCCAACATGGCCATAGTGTGGTCTGAAAAAGGCTTAATGGTGGTTCTTAGATGAGTGTAATCTGAAATATTTGCTTTTATTTTATAGATTAGTAGAATTATTTATATATATATAATAGTAGATTTCATTCTTATGGATAAAACAGTGAAATTTCTTTTTGTAAGCCACCTCGAGTAGCTTTTACAACAGACTGTAGATTTATGTTGACATTAAAGACCCTCTTTAATTGGCTTTTTTACTGACAGGCAATGATTATGTTCCTTATGTGCACAATATACAGTAGTTTAAAGTATTTTTGCTGGATTACTATGTGCGTTATTGTAGAGAGTCAAGTCTGTAACATAACAGGATAAATTTGATTCTAAGGCATACTTTTGTATATCGGTCATTCACTGATTTTATCTGTTATCAGCCTTTTAACATTTATATAGTGTAGAACATGCTTGCAGACACGTTTAAATGCATTCTCACAACATGAACAGCACTAAGTAGTTAGGCTATTAGGCTTATTATCCATTCTTTCTGCTGTACCATAACAAAGACTAGAATGTGATTTTACACATCAAAACGTTAATGTGTTGTAAGTATATTTTAAAAAAATGCAAAATGTATACCAATGGCAAAAATAAAATTGCACTCTTGCAAAAAAATAAAAGTCGATAATGCACCAATGACAATTTTGAAGTCCTCACTGGATTGGCGTTCCCTATTGGTATTTATATTTAGGCCCTGCCATGTCAACATGTTTAGGCTGATTGAGAAATTATCAGAAACTTTCTTCCTCAATATGCTTATGCTCAAAAGTGCTAGCAGAGAAAGCCTGTAGAACTTAAGTATTCTTGATTGTAGAACTTAAGTATTCTTGATGAATGAATTTTCTCTGCTGCAGGTGAAAAAAAACACTTGGACACCTCCCTGTATTTAGCCTGTGGTTGGCTTTGAAGGAGAAACATTAGACAGATTAGATCACCCCCCTGTTAACCCTGCTTAGCTTGCTCCTTGATTGTCTTGATTATCTGTGCATAGCACCATGGTTATTTGGTTCATGGTTCCACCCTACCTGTTCTAGTTGGAGAACTGCTGTAAAGGGGATAAAAAGATGATACAAATTAACATTTGTGTATTTACACTGTACATTCATTACAAAACTGCATTATTTGGTGTATTTTCCATCTGCCCGGAGTTTATATAAAATTCTGCCCAGCATGCTAAAACATCTTTGCAACTAGTACTAGACTTACATACTGATTGGCTTTTCTTGCACAGTATGTGGATACATTGAACTTCTAGCTTAAAAAAAATGCCAGAAAAATGTAGGGTATTCCTTTTACTCATTAATATACTTACTTTTGCTGGTCCCTGTATCATTTAGCACCTCACAAGCAATCAGCACTCACATGCCAAGCATGGCAGAGTATAAAGAAGACCACAGAGAGCCTTTACAGAATAACCATTTGTTTTCCCCAAATGTATTACAGAATGTAGGAGACATTCCAAAATAAAGGCATGGAAGGTCTTGGGGTGCAACACAAATGAAAGCATACATGAAAAAAGCTAGCACGTGTCCTATGAGAAAACTGACAAAACCTTTTTAGCCTGGATTATACACACAAGATCTCCGGGGTGTATATTACCTAATATGCCCAGGTTAGGTAATCACTATGGTGAATCATCAGTCAGTCAAGTTTCATTGATATCAGGACAGTTTGCATCCAGTAGGACATGGAAAGACATGTTTTTCATTTAAGTGTTCATAGCTTCATAGAAATATACTTTGTAGAAACTCCAACTATAATAAAATACTAGGGGTTGGAATGACAATATATTGATCACCAATGACTATTTTGAAGTCCTCTTTCCCCTTAAAAAGAGAGTAGCCTCACTAGATTGGCATGCTTTAATGGAATTTATGTTTAGGCCCTGCCATGTTAACACCTGCCCTATTTTTCATTGCTCACAACAGTTTAGGCTGATTGAGCTATGGCAAATTATCAGAAACTTTCTCCCTCAATATGCTTATACTCAAAAGTGATCATAGCCCAACTGTTATTAGAATTACAAAATATACGTTTAATGGTTAGGAAAGCAGGTTAATTTTATTTACTATTCCATTGTTAATTCATATTTACAAATGTCCAGTTGGATGCATTCCATCTAAATCGATGTCATGGTAATTTTTCCTTCAAACTCCGTCCCCTAAGCTTTACAAAGTTATTTTTATCAGTAAATGGCAGGACCCTCTGTTTACTCAAATTCTTAGCATAGAGACTTCATCTCCAGTTGTTTCCAAGCTTGCTATTGGAGATTAAAACAATGTCCCTTAATCTTGTGTCAGCACACTCCATTCTGATAGACATCTGTGCACAACACAGAAAATCACGCAGGCTTAGTAATTTATAAAATAGGAGCTTGTTTTACCCTATGAGGTCAGTCCACTAATCAAAACAAAGAGTAATTGCTGACAACTATCTGGTTTAGGATTTAGTTTCCAGAATATTAATCTTTATAAAATATTGCCCAGCATTTCTGTTTAACAGGTGGTGATGGTGTCACATGGAGAGGAATATTTTACTCATTCAGAGACATGCATATTACAGGACCACTTGCAGACAAATTGCCAACATATGCAAGTAAGATGAGATTACTGGCCCCTGTGAAGAAGAGCATAAAAATGAATCATGCTTTGTCACTTTGCAATTTGAAAACACATCATGTGATAGCCTTAGTGGTGCATACATCAATGCAATGCCAGTCTGCAAACAATAGACCATAGCCCAATCTTGTCTAATCATTAGGAACCAAGATAACGGATCTATCCATCAAGTTGAGAGGCAGATTTTCAAACCATTCCCAAGAGTAAATGAAAATTAGTTTCAGGAATGCATAGAATACTACATTTTGCAAACTGACTAAATAAATGTGTATCAATTTTGACAGCAAATTCTAAACATTCAAAAATTTTACATGGTTTAGGAATTTTTTTTAGAAAGTTCTATGTATTAACTGTCATGGATATCAAGGATGTGACCCCTCTATAAGAAATAGACCCTGATTGCTGAATACAATTCAGTATTACAAACAGTATACCTGATTGTGGAAGCTGCACTACAATCTCAACAATGAGGAGTATATACATAAAATATATATAGCAGCTGCTCCTGCCTTAAGGAAAAATAGGTAGTGATGTTGGGAGTTGGATCTTCATGATGCTACTTATCATTAGGAGAGACTTCAAGAATATGGCAGATTTTTCAAAATAAAAAAAATAATTGAATAAAGGAGAATATAAAAAATAATAAGAACAAAAAGAATTATTATTGTTCATAGTAGTAGCACCAGGGAAAATAGAAGTAGCACTAAATGATAATATGAAAAGCTCCTTTACATTAGTTGAACCTTACTTGCACACTTATACCAGTTCCTCTCCTCAACTGTAACTGCATATTCACACTTCTTGGACATGTGCTTTAGAACCTGATGGTAGTTAGATAGAGCTCATCTAATTTCCTGGCTGCTTTTCAGCAACATCTAGCCCAGTGTTTCTCAACTAAACTTCCTCCAGAGGTTGCTAGGGGTTCCTTAATAATTTGTACCTCTCAGTGGCACCAGTGATCTATTTCGGGTTCCTTAAGACACGAAAGTTATGCCAAGGGGTTACTTTGTGTTAAAAAGGTTGAGAAAGTATGCTCTAGCCGAGTGAGCCGCATGCGGCTCTTCAGTCTCCTTGTTGTGGCTCCCTTCGGCTGCCGCGGGGAGATCTCTGATGGGGGATCCCCTTCCTCCCAAGACACTGCGGAGGAGGGGGATTCCCTATCCGATGTTCTAATGAAAAAAATCTACCAGTGAAATAAATCTACCACGGGGCGTGTACAAATGGATGTGTACAATGACATCCCCCTCCTTTGAACCCCAATTCCTCTGGAATGGGGAGATGTACAAAACCAAAAATGTAGGTGCAAGTGGGGGACACCTGTGACTAACACCCCCCTAAAATTTAATTGTTAGGCTATCATCAGAACATAAAGAACTCTGCCCATCAAAAAAATCTACCGTTACACATTGCTGGAGGCACCTGAACCCCAATTTCTCTGGAACAGGAAGGGTGTACAGGTGAACAAAATTAGAGGTGCAAGTGGAGGACACCTGTGGCTAACACCTCCTAAAAACTCCACCCATCAAAAAACCCCTACCCTGTTACACATTGTTGGAGGCTTCTAGCACCTAAACCCCAATTTATCTGGAAACGGGGGTACAGGTGAAAAAAATTTTAGGTGCAAGTACGGGACACCTGTGGCTAACACCTCCTAAAAATTCATAAAAACTCTGCCTATCAAAAAAATCTACCCTGTTACACATTGCTGGAAGCATCTAGCATCTGAACCCCAATTTCTCTGGAACGGGGGGGAGGCGGTACAGGTGACTAAAATAGAGGTGCAAGTGGGGGCCCCTTATGGCTAACACCACCTACAATTGAATCGCTAAGGCATCGTCAGAAAATAAAGAACTCTGCATATCAAAATAATCTACCCTGTTACACATTGCAGGAGGCTTCTAGCACCTGTACCCCAATTACTCAAGATTTGGGGGGTACAGGTGAACAAAATTAAAGCTGCAAATGAGGGACACCTGTGGCTAACACCCCTTAAAATTTCATCGCTAAGGCATCGTCAGAACATAAAGAACTCTGCCCATCAAAAAAATCTACCCTGTTACGTTAGAAGCCTCCAGCTTCTAATGTAACAGGATGATACGTTAGAAGCTGGAGGCTTCTAGGGGCATAGTTCAGTGTTTAATTTATTTCAAAGTAGGCCTACACATGCACACTTGTTGTAACAGGTAAAATTAAAAAAATATTAAAACTTTTAAAAGTTTACAAACTGTGTTATGTTTTGCGGCTCCAGACTATTTTTCTTTAGTGGAAGAGGAGGCAAAATGGCTCTTTTCATAGTAAAGGTTGCTGACCCCTGCTCTAGCCCTTTCCTTCCCAGCCTTCTTATGGAGGACAAATATGGATGCTGATGTTTTCCAGAAGTTATTGATCTGGCCGCATTGCATGGACAGAAAGCATAAAATGATAATATCATTGATCCTCAGCTATAATGTGTAATAATTTTGAAAAGATTTTGTTTGAAAATATAATTTGCATGTTGATAAAAGGGCACTAAAGGCAAAAGGTAAGCAGATTTAATTTCAAACTTAACCAAAAATATATTTTATAACCTGTTAGAACTCTCCAAGTGAGCTGTATAAGCTGTGGTTCTGTCACTCGTCTAATCTTCTGACTGCCGATAAAAGCAGTTTGACACTGAACTGTCAGTTTTCTATGAAGATGCTAAGTGCTCTTCCTCATATTCTTGACAAGTGTCTACTGAAAATGTGAAGAATATAGGAAAAATGTCTGACAAAATATTGAACTTTGAAAAGCCTGGAAACATGTTGGCTGCAGGATTTTTAGAACTGATGTAGAAAAATACATTCATATGATTTTCCACTCTCAGGCTTATAATGCTGCACTCCAGCATTGCATACACAGTTTTCAGTGCAGTTTATAATTACATTAGGCATACAACAAAGCTGCTACATGTTTCCTGGAAGAAATAACGTTTTATATTCGATTTGGCGCTCACACTCCCCTGTTTCTAACAGTAAGCAAAAGCATTAGACTTCTAGAACAGTGAAATAAAAAGTGCTTGTATAGAATGCCATTGGTATCTAAATACTGACACTATGGCATCACATTATTAACATTATTATTACTAACTAGTATTTTTTTATAGCACCATCATAATATGCAGCACTTTACCCACAATTTACAGCCATCCCACTAACTGTCCCCAGAAGGGGCTCACAATCCAAACCATTTTGTCTGCACCCTTTAACAATGATGGACTTCTATTACTGAAGCCTGGACAACTAACATTCCAAACAACACTCATCCACTGAATAATTTCTTTAAATCTTCATATAGACGTCAGATAGACCTAGAAACAACCTTATTGATGGTTTCCAGTGATAGTACATACAGTACTGTTCTGTTCAATGGAGAGGGGGAGGACAAGCAAGATTTTCCATAGGAGTAAACAGCGGTCATGACTAATTGGTCATTCATTAATCTGCCATGGGAGATTGATGAATGACATAGGGGACCACTGTACATGTCAGGTTTTCACCCGAGATGAGCACAGCTGTTCATCTCAGGTGACTATTAGCTGATGTGTGTGTTTTAGTTTCTTGTTTCCTTTTTCCAATTTAGCTTGTGTAGATAAGCTTTTTTACAGGACTGCATTTCTACTGAAGATAGTAAAAGTGGGGTTCATATCCATACACGTAAAAGGCTGTTTCATTGTCTCTACTGCCTTTAGGCACAAGCCTTCTGTAAGTAAGAAGTAAAAATGTCCTTGTCCACCAATGGCATATGACAAATGACGTGTGAATTGGTCTTCCATGAATAATTATTAGGAAGTGACACCCAATCATACCAACCCATTCCTAACCACTGCTTTTAGATAATCATTCCCCAGTACCATGCTGTGGGTAGGTTAAAAATGTACTCCTATCAGGCACAGATATCACAATTGACCATTAGGAACTAAGTAGAGTGATCATTAATCTTATGATCACTATATCATATGTATATATGATATATATTTATGTATATATACTATATATTTAGCATTTGAAATACATTGATCACATACAGGTTGGAGAATTTATTAAAAAAATAATCAGGCTTTGCCTACAGTACAAATAATATAAAGAAAGAAAATTTATTTTTTTCAAATACTGTATTGATCACATACAATTACAGAAGCAAAAAAAATAATTAGAAACAGAAAAACATTAAGAATTAGATGAATCTTTTGTGTATCTGTAAGCCTATTATTAAAAGTGAAGGGGTTTTGTTAAAAAAAAAGTTGTCAAATAAACTGACACGTTTGCACTACTAAATTTACCATGATTTACCATCAATGGTGTGGAAATGAAATGGTTAATGGAAAAGAATACAGTAAGAAAATTCAGCTCACTTAATCATTAGCAGAACAAATGTTGTTTTTCTGTAAAATAACAGGGCCAAAAACAAATGTATATGGCAGGCATGAGGAAAGGTGATATCTGCATGTTATTTGTTACTGCATTGTAGCTCTTTAGTTAGTACATCTGTGCATGTTTATAATAAACACATACTACATGTAAATGATCCGTTAAAGAGTTATTGGGTTAGATCTGCAGGCATTTAAAGGAAACAGGTGGCGGTCGGATGAAGGTTTGCATGGTTGAGATCACTGCCAGTGAGAGCTAACTATAGCTCTTAGGACTTAAATAACCACACAATATTATGATTATTTCAATTTATTGGCAATGTACATTATATTTGGAAAACCCTTATACTATTTCAAGCAATAGTAAATTGACCTACAGTATATCTTTTATTCTTCCATGAATAGGCAATACATCAAATGAAAATGTCCCTTACTTTATGCTAGACACTGATTTATATTCTAACATGGGATTTGGACAGTTTTTCCCTGTCAGGTTTTTTTTAACTGCTTGGTAAATTTAAGTCATTGTGCCTTGTGAATAATTCTCTTTAAACTTTTCTTTAATTCTGACACAGAAAGACTTCTTTGTATAAGAGTACATGCACCCAGTAATAAAGTTAAAAATCTGTGAAATCGGGTGAATTGCAAAATACACTCTTCAAAGTCACTTTTGCTGACTTTTCCTTGGCTGCAGACCAGGAATGTCATGAAGCAGAATTCCATGAAATTAATACGCATTGTACTTGTCATCCCGCTGATAAACAAGACAGGGAGCTGCAGCGCTTTCTGTGTGCTAAGTGATGGAGTATGTTTTAGTCATGAGTGACTACAAATAAAGACTGCAAAAGAGTTTAAATAAAATTATCTGGCATTAAGAACATCAAGGGTTCACAGTTCTCTTTCCCAGGAATAATTCCAATAAGTATATTTTCGATTGACCACTTACAAAAGAATATAGAAAATATGATCTTATGATATCTACTACTATAACCTTTCTCAATCTTTTTATCTCTGAGTAACCCTTTAAATAATTTTCAGGGGAAGCCCTATTTTAACAATGTTTTGGGGGCCATTGGAACAAAATGTCCTAAATTGGTGGCCACTTGAAAAAACATCTCCCTTATAGTGGTGGATGAAAAAATACCTTTATAAACATTAGAGTCATGCAGCTGGCTCCACCAAATAATGTTGGCCTTAGAAACATGCAGGCATCATCAGGGAATGTTCTCCAGCCACAGTTCAATGGACCCCAAGCAATTTCTGGAGAAACTCTGGTTGGGAATGTCCATGCTACTGTCTTCCATTTATATATCATAAGGCAGAAATTATTTTTTTACCTAAACATTCCAGCAACTTCCTAGGTGATTTCGACAAGTAAGGCTTTCATGTTTCCATCCCTTCCTTCCCTCGGTACATTGCTACTGGATTTTTAATGTTAGTTTCACATAATTAGCCTGATTTTTTTGGTTCCCAGATAGACTTACATAATTTTGGTTACTCTGTGGGTCTGATTGCTATTGTTTGAAGTAAGAAGAAAAAACTAAACCTGAGTTATCTTATACAACCCATATACTTACTCTTCAAATTTTACATTTTGGTAAATCAGATTAAGTACAGTGTGGTATATTTTATTGTCTAATAACATTTTTCAGTAGTATAGTTAAACTGGTCAGCACCGTACTGTCATGCCTGCACATACCATAGATGGCCATAGATTGATATATCGGTTAGCAGTATGCACAGGATTTTTTTGTACTCTAGCCTGAAAAGTTCAATACATCCTAGTACCGTTAATAATTGGCTTGACAAAACAAGTTGCCCATAAAAAATGGACCAATAGGAAGATCTGTCTGGGATTCCACTGGGAGAACTGGTGAGAAGAGAACATCCAAGTAATTTGCCGGCATATTTTGGTGACTCAGATGTGATTAACCTACATAACATTTTGCCCCTTATAAAAACAATGCATTATTGACTGGTATATTCCTATGCAAATATATTGTTTAGTTTTTTAAATTTTACAGTATTCTGTTTGGTCAGATAAAGTAAAAGTATGTCAGCAATAGCACTTTTTGTAGCACTGACATAAACAGAGCCTTATACAAGCTAGGTGTAGCAAAACCTATGCCTTGACCTATGACTTAACACTTAAACAAGTATATTTTCTTCTGTCATTGAAAATCATCTTCTGTCCAAAAAATCATCACTGCTAGTGGCTACAGGGGTTGAATTTGATACCAAACTCAATCTGACCAAAATTAATTATTCTGTGAACGTTATATTGTTTTATAAATATTATTTGTATATAATAATTATTATGTCACATACAAGGAATATATTGTGATGGGTGAATGTTGGGTGATGGGTGAATGTTGGATGATGGTAACTGTGGTTGCAGAAAGTCTGTTAGCACATCACAACAGAACTGGGAATGCATTACTATCTCTCTCCATCCAAAACCATTTCTATATTTTGAACAAGTAGGGAAAGGCAAAACATCTAACTCTTTTTATTTCTGTTTCAGTATTTATTATTGGTTTCTACTTACCTTCCTTAACTTCACTAATAGGGGAACAAACTCCAATAGAAGGTCTCATCACTTTCTGTGTTCACAGAGAGGGGCATAACTACCCCTTTGCAATTGCAGGATTTACCAGAGAGTGGAGGTAACTGCCATTTATTGCCACGGGGTAGCACAAGTGAAGGAGGAGAAGGAACTGGATTATGTGACTTGGCATATAGACCAAATGACTTTTAATGGCCACAACTCCAGGTTTAGCCTTACCCTGCATATAAAAGGTAAATAGGGCCCTAAATGGATGAATGAGAAGAATGATGGCCCTACAAGTGGTATCTGTGCCTCAACCAAAGTTTTGGTATGGGGTTCAACTATTTCCAGCTAAACAACTGATCATAGAACTTTACCCCATTATCTCCCCAAAAAATATGTTTGTAATTTCTTGGTGTAAAGGTTTTATTTTTCAGCTCTAGTTTGGTCAGTTAGCGGTGGGATAATTTGTTAATATCTAACCACAATACTTGACACTGGTAACATTGTTGCGGCATAACATAGAATAATAATGCCATCATCGCAATTCAATTTCACTAAATGGTAAAACTGAGAATTTTATGACATCAGATACAATTTTAGTAGTTTTCAGAGTATCAATGAGTACACTCAAAAAAGGGTTAGATGCTACTTGTAGCAGTTTACTGACATGAGGAAGCAGTAACCGCACTGTAACCTCATTGCCAGTCTGAGCATAGGCTTGGTGCTTGCCTACACAGGCCACGTCATCCCACTGAACTGAACTGCTTTATGTGGTAGGCGAACACAGACAGAATAAACAATGTTTACAACAGGCTTTTGTGAAGCAGTCAGGTAAACCCCTCCACTTTGGGCTGTCATGAAATTGAATGGAGAGTGCACTGAATGGTAAGGTTCTGGGTCCTCTATTGCAGGGCTGCTTAAGAACATTTCAGGGCAGACACATGTATAATAATGTTTACCTATAACTAACTACTGCACTTGGACTTGTAAAATCTGATTTAATGTCACATAGAGAATTATAATGTTTCTTTCCTAGGCAGTTCTGCATTTTTGGATTCATCTATTCTTCTCTTTGTTAGGGGCAGATGTTGCATAGAAGGTGGCCTGGACCTCCCTAGGGTAGGGGCCTGTTCATAGTCATGACTGGTGGATCTCCAGGTCCTATGCCTCTTGTCAGGTCACAGGATACGTGCCCCAGTAGTCTTTTTCAAATCTCCACCTCAGGCTATTTTCATCATAAAATATCCTGCCAGTTTTCTTCATTTTTTTTTTTCAATGAGCGCCAAGCTTTGGTTTTTCTTTGTCTCATCAAATTTTTGACTAATACTCTTTTCCAAAACCCCAATAGGTCTCAGATGAATGATCAATGAGCCCTTTCAAGCCTGGCTCGGTGTGTACTTTGTGTGTGGCCACAATCTAAAAAGACCCGAGATGTATCTGTTGGTATTAGCGCTGTCTAAATTCTCTGCTGCCGACTTTGTCAGAGGAAGCTACTGCTGTCACAATACAAGAGCAAGTTCTAACTGTTGTGACACTTCATTTGTCTGGGCAGCAGCATGCTTGAAAGGACGGCTGCCCTGTTTTAGTGGAAGTATGTCAGACAATCCAACCCAGTTAGGCTAACGAGTTGTGACATGTTAAATCATGCTTGAACTCTGAGAGCAAAAATAATGTAGAAACAACTCTGAAAGTCCAGGAAAATAAATAAATAATGTGCTTTCTGGAAACATGTTTGTCGATGATGGTGAAAGCTTTGTTTTAGAAACATATATTGCACACACATGTCGCCTTTTTCATAATGCAGTCTCCTACATTCTTGTTGTCTATTCTGTTTAGCCTTGGTTTTGCTTTTACATAATTTTATGGATGAAGAAAAATACCAAGCTGTTTTAGTAGCCCTTTTTATTACATTTTATTTGCTTTCATAAAAGTTTATTTTACTTTGCTTAATAACGAATTGAAATAATTAAAGCCTATTCATTTAAACAGCAAATATTTTATCCTAATGGATTTGGAAAGGTTTATTTATTATTTTTCTTTTGCACTGCATTTTAATCCATTAGGTGCCTTTGTTTTCACTAGAAGACTATTCTTACTCCCAGGGCATCTTGCTGTGCCTGATATAGTCTATGACATGCAGGGGAGGGCATTGTGATATGGCCTGCAAATTTCATGATTCTTGTGTGGCAAATAGCTACATACAAAACCACAAAACCAGACTAACATTCACATACTAAAAACATAAACAAAAAAATAGTAGAATGTTTAAATGCTAATTGCTCCTATGAAATGAAATCATTAATATATATGCATGTAGTTCAATTTAGTTTAGCTCAATTGTTATTTACTTTTCTACACGAATAATGTCAGCTTTAAAATATATGTTTGTAATTAAGGATTTATATACTTTCTCTGCACAGCTGATCTGCTTGCATTTAATGTTCTATTTTTAGTAATCTGTGCTGAATTAATTATCATAATTAACTTTAAAACAGTATGGTAGTATAGTAAATTAATAAAAAAAGAAAGCACGACCAGACAATTTTTTTGGAACTAGCTATTTTAATGTCAAATTGGTTCACCCTTTAAGTTAGTTTAAAATGGTTCACCCTTTAGTTTAGTTAATACATTGATGCAGCCAAACATTTGTAAGAAAAAAATATTTTGTAATTTTCCCTGATTTATATATTCAATGTTAACACAGCTTGTCAACATATTGCATGAACATTAAGTACTTGTACATAAAATGCATAGTATAGTATAAAAGTAGTGATAATATTATAAAGACTAAATCAGGAACCCTGTAAACCAGTAAATCTAATATTATTTATTTGTTTTCAAACCATATATTAATAGGCAAGTATACATTTCAGTAGTAGAAATTACTGTACACATAAGTCACATTTCTTTTTCTATAATGAGCAGTAAAATAATTTTCTAACTACAATTTGCATATGCATAGAAAGATATGCATTATATATATGTGGGCCTAAATGTATTTCAAGCATTCATACTTGTACAGAGAAGGTGAACACAGGTTCCCTCCACTTCCGTGTACACTTTAATAACTCAGTTTTACCTTATGTCTGTCTCAGCACCAAATTTGTCACAAGGCCATAAAATCCATGGCCTAAAGTGGCATGACTCTCCCGGACACACATGCAGTCCTGTGGCTGATCGAAGTTTGCTAGTGACAGGATCAGCAATATGTGCAGAGTTAATATTTTCTCCCTTTCTAATGGAAATGTTGCTAAATAAAAGTCACCAGTGAAAGAGCAATGCCCCACTCATCCAACCAGCAAGGATTTCAACCCATTCAAATAGGCAAGTATTCCTCAATCTGTGCTGCAAAATTATGTTTTCACTGGCGAGCTGTCACTAACAATTGGTTCACAAGTCTGGTATAGGCCTAAACGTGGACTAGGAACCAGCAATGTTGAACTGGTAAGTGATGTTTTAGGAAAATTTTGCAATGTAGACCAAAGTCTTCAAAGAGCAAGGTAAAGTTCATCCAAAGCATCCAATGTTTAACAGGAATGAAAGCTTGTGTGTTAAATATAATACAATAAATGTATTTATCCTTTTAAATAGTAACAGTAGCTGGGAAGGTGGATTTCCCCTGCAACCTATTAGACACTGCTGATGGGATGACAGGACCGAGGAGACCTTTATATTCTTACCCGAAGCCTGCAGATAAAGCAATGTGCTGGCAATCTAAAGGTCCACAGGTTGTATTTAGGTATAGCTATTCACTGAAAGAGCTATCAATGGTTCTGGCATCCAAGCAGCAACAGCAGTAGTATAAGATAACTTGGTGTGTCATCAGAACTTGCTCTTACTGGTATGGACAACCTAAATCAAATATATTTTTTATGTATAAGAGGATAATATTGTCAATTGTCCATATCACAAATCAACACTGAAACAAAAAGGTAAGGACTTACTAATTTACATTATTTAAATATATCTGACTTTATGTGACCTAGCCAAAAATTGAATCATTTGATATAATTGGGACCATTATTATTCCCTGTCTAATTGCCCATTTCCATCTGATTATCATGGAAAGTGTTCCCAAATTATGTGAGAGTAAGTCATCTTTGTGGGACTCATCAAGCTAATTTCTATGATCTTTGATCCCTTCATGAAAAACATATGGCTAGAATATTTTGCCTATTACTATCACAGGTTGAGAGGGTCAGCTAAATTACAATATAAAGTATAATACAATATGCATGTAACTTGTAAATGTTAAGAGTTGTGTCCTTGTGGCTCAGCAGTTCCTAACAAAATATACAACAGTGTAAAACTTTATGTATAAATGCTAGACCTTTTTAGAACGTGGAAGAATAAGAACCTGCCGTCTGTGTCTTTACTAGTCAGTTAAACCTCAGTATTTGTCTTGACAAACCCGTGATTATTTATCGTAAATGTAAATAATAAAGTAGTTCACTTTGATTTGTGACGTAAGTGGCAGTCTAATGAATTGACGTAAGACAATTAGGGACATAACTTAGTATCAGTGAACCAACAAAAAAACTTTGAATGTGCCCCTGAAAAAAAGGTCCAGCCCAATTTACCCCTTACACCCATTTCCAGCACTCAAAATGTACATTTCATTATATTCCACTGGCACCATATCCCACATCATGACAACACCAGTGTATCATTTACACCACATCTCACCCTCCAAAATACCCTTCATATCACATCCCATAAATTAGTAAGTAGTGGCTATTTTACCCTAAAATACAAGGAGTTGTAATGTACTCGTAAGGTCCCAGCAGCCATAATAGTAGAGAAGTAACCATTTTTGTGACTGCATGGGTCATGGGGATTACAGTTATACACTAGAAATAAAGTTGCTCACCCTATCTCGGGGATAGAAGAAAAACAAAAGGAAACAATACTGCGTTCATGCAGTATTCAACATGACTTGGAAGCCATGAACTCTCTAACATACTTGACTTTATTAAATTGTCGAAATTAGCTTAATCAATCAATCCCATCACTCAAATTAATGGGCAAGCAGATTTTCCAAAATTCATCTCTAATTATTTCCTAATTACATAAATGATAACAGTGCCAGAAAGCCCAGCTATAGGATCTTCTTCAGGTTATGCATTACTATTTTTATAAACAGGAGCAGAAGGCACACATTTATAGGTGTTCAAAGGGTCATTAGTTCCTCTTAATTATAATCACCTTCATTAATTTTCCTGTACAAGACTGCAGTTAAATTATACACTGTCAAAAACACACGTTTTTCTTTGCAAGCCTTTTAGTTTTAGCCGATGCTGTTAACATACTTCAGTACATTTAACATCTTTACTGCTAAGCCAGGATGTTGGGGGTCGTTACTTAAAGTGAGATGTACTCAGATTAGATTTGTGAATTTCATAGGAATATACAAACATTTTGCATTTAAATGTTGCAATTAACAATGAAAGGCCAACCTTCTGAAAAATGGTAATTAAAAAAGCTAGTTGATTGACTGTTATGCTGATCCAGTGTTTTCTATATTCACTGCCTCAATACCAGAGTATTTAGCAAGCTAGGTCAGAACTTCTAGTCAGCATAACTGTTTCGTATTGGTGATTAGGAAATTAATAAACACAGTGAATTCGGGAGCAAAATTGAGAGGTTCATTTACATAAAAATATTTTGAACATATATGAACAGCAAAATTTGTTTTTGAGGGTTAGGGAAGCTAATTTTATAAACTATTTATCTATTAGATAATAAACAAAGAAGGTAACATTTTATTATGGCCAGTGTTTCAGGAAAATTAAAAAAGGAAACAAAACAAAGGGATCAAAAGGGCACTCTCTATGACCCTCTGGTGAAAACTGTCAGACAAGGATGTGGGGTCTAATTGAGAAGGAGGGACTAATGATGCAATTTGGAAGCCCCCCTCTGGTGGTATGGTGGCTCAGAGGTTAGCACTCTGGCCTTTGCATGGCACTATCTGCATGAAGTTTGAATGTTCTCCCCGTGTTTGTGTGGTTTTCTCCCAGGTATTCTACATTTCAAAAACATGAGGTTAGGTTAATTGGCTTCCCCCCAGTTGACCTTGGACTGTGATAATGGCATACGACTATGGTAAGGACATTACATTGAGAGCCCCTTTAAAGTACAGTTAGTAACATGAGTTTGGACTTTGTAAAGCACTGCGAAATATGTTGGTGATATATAAATACTAGTTACTAATATTAGTATTCTCCCACAGGGAAATGGTGTACCCCTAACCAAAAAATATTAGTGATATATCTTATATAAGTTCTATGGACTTACATTTCAAGCTGTGCAAATATGATGCTCTGCATAGAATTTTGGATTCTTGAGAACCCAAGGTGAACTTTAATGAATCTAGCAACTATTACATGTTTTTGTGGTCCTGCCACCTTCCACATCTTGTACCTTAATACTGGTTAATGAGGGTGTACAGACAAAAGTCAGTAAGCATGAAAGTTGGCCATCAAAATTATTTTGTAGTTCTCTAGCTGGCTTCTGTCTGTCTGCATTCTGTCACATTATAAAACCAATGAACTGTTTAAGATATTTTTGTGTATTTTGTGTATTAAGATACATTTTTGTGATCCCATACCTTATTCCACAACAGAACTAAACTAAATAATAATGATACAAGAGTGATGAGATTGTGTATATCCTGTATCACCAGCTATAATAGAAATAGTACAGGCTGAAATATCTAATCAAAATGACATTTCTAGGTTTCACACTGACTGGTTTTAAAAGCAATTTTGTATTCATGTTAGTCACTTTATATTGCAATTAGGCTTTTACGTTGACATCACAGTTAATGGTAGAGTTTTCTAAAATGACAAGATGGATGCATGATGTAATTTCATATCATATTGTGTTTTCCATCTGTTTAACTATTCAGCGATTCCTTACAAATGGTCATTTTTTTTGTATTTTATTTTCTCTCCTCCTAATGCTTTTTGGGTCACTGCAAAACTGAAACTTAATATTTTTATAATCCAGTTTCTTGAGTTAATAAAGCACATCACTTTTTTTATTATTATACCAAAAGCAAAGAAAAAATAAAAAGAGAGCCATAATAAAAATATAACCCATGTATAATTTTCCATCCCAAGCAGGAACATGCATGATCAAGTTTCAATTAAAATATTTTCAAGACAGTCCTCCAACCCACTGTGTTGATATAACCTTTACTTTTGGCTTTCATTGATAAAACTGAAGTCAAAGATTAAAAACTAAGAAAAAATGCAACATATGCATCACGAATCCTACAGTAAGGGGGTGTCTGGGTATCAAGTATTAACATTATAAAAAAATAAATATAAACTTTAAAAAGCATGAATAACATATAAGTGACTTCTGTTCCACACCACCAAAACAACGTTTTTGTATACAACTGAAAATGTATTTAATGAAGCAGTATGCAATTAGCAACTGCTATCACTTACATTGTAATTACCTAATAATATGAATATGATTTATGTCACAAATCTAAATTAAATTATAGCAAAACTTATTTTTCCTGGTTAATAGTATGATTGCAGTAAACATGATTATTAAAAATAATAATATGTCCTTGAATCAAATCATATCTTTTTTCCTGCAACTCTATCCTATACCAGTGTTTTCACACCATTGCATTTTTAGTGTAAAAGAACAATATGTATGGTGCTGATTTACTAACAAGGAGTAGTAAATTCCCAATTATCGTTGTGAAAAACGTTAAACAATGGGTCTGAACTTATTATTGGTTTCTCAAAACTGGAGATGATAGACTACCATAGGAGAACCTGAGTTATCCAGGCAACCTGACATGGATCTGGTTCAGGATTAAAAACATTTGCCAAATAATAGCAAGTGGTTTTTAAGAAATCTATTCAATTCCACACCCGGGTTCCTCCATGATAGTCTAACTTATCTAATCTTTGAGAGCTTTAATAAATCAGGTCCGATGCTTTTTAGTTTGCATGGAAGGTCTTCCAGTGGTTCTTGTGTAGCTGTCAGCTTGTTAGCTACTGAGCAGGAGACACCACCACAAGCCTTGTTTAAAAACAAACAAGCATCCAAGTGGGTTTCAGGGCTAGTTGGCAGGAGTTTGTCAGCCCCCTAGCTATGACCTTTCTTTCTCAAAAGGTAGCCAAAAGGCCGGATGCTGCCTGAATCTGCCCAGAGGCCACAGAAAAAATATCACCATTTTCACTAATCACTTAATGAAATACAATGTTTTTACCAATGTTGTTATTTACATTTGCCAATTAGGAAAATAGGTTAGTTACAGTATATTATCAGTTTTTAGAAAAATTTGGTAATAGCCAAAAAAACTTACCTTGACAAGTATTGTTCTTTTCTTCATATCCTTCTCTGCACATACACTTTCCTATTGGAACAAGCCATTCTCCTTCTGCACTGCAGTGCATTTTAGGAGCCTCTTCAGTCACTGAATTGTTGACACATGTTCCTGATACCTCCAAAAGTTGTGATGAATCTGCCCCAGTGATTGTGTCTTGGAAAAGTGCTAAGTTACGCACCACTGACGGGCACTTCTTGTAGTACACACGGACAGAAACAAGAGCAATACATGCTCCCAAATCTTGAAAGGCAAGGTAAAAACCTTTCTTGGTCAGCGGCCCAACATCCCTGACCTCTGTGTTAAGTTTCATTACTCTGTCTCCTAAGTCCAGCTCAGTAAAGCTTTCATCAGCTGCAATAGTATCAATCTTGATGTACTGGTTTTCTCTAATATTCCTGCTATCTTCTTCACTTGATTCAAAATAATACACATTAAAAGTTTCTTTGCACGTACCAAGTCCTCCTGGAAGACTGTTGCAATCCCGTAGTGTAAATTTCAGCTCAATAAAGATTCTTGAAGCCCCTTCATTGGATATCCAATTTGTCAAAAGCCAATTATTTTGATTCTGTTCCATCACTTTACACACTTGATATGTATGTATTGGCGCATAGTTCTCATCAACCTCTCCAATTTCTTCCCACTGTACAGGAAAATAAAAAGATATTTAAGCATACATCTTATATATAAAACAAAACAAATCCCAGCACATACATGTGAGCATTTTTCAACTATTTAATATAGTCAGGCTAAAGCATAGCTGGTTTTAAAGCATAGGTGGCTCAGTAGGCTGCTTAAGAGCCAGTTGAAATGATACTTCATTTTCCGCCTGACAAAAATTGAATAACACATGTTTATAAATGTTTTCTTTGTAATAATTACTATAGGATTTCATTAAAACATATTTAGAGCATATTGCTAGCAATATGCCCTAGGGTATGTGTCCCTAGGACAGAAAGAGAATCACCCCATTGGGACACAAATAGCAAAAAATTTAAAATAAGGATTATCTCTTCATATTTTAAGCAAAACATAACAGAAAGTTTGGGCTATAAATATACTTTAATAGTACTATAATGGTGCATATGTTTACAATGCATATGTATGTACCTGCTATTTTGTCTGATCATATATAGAACCAAACTAGTCACATGACCAATGCTAACATATTTAGTGATATTTAATAAGTAGGGTTACAAAAGGTAACAATTGTGATATGATAGATGTTGTTAGTCTTAGTCATTAGAATTAGAAGTTTATATATATTTCATATATATTCCAAATGGTAGAGGATTTTTCTTTGTTGCCATATTACAATAATGCAGTAATCTCAAAGCATATGCATGCCAAAAAAATTGTTATAGAATTATTCTAAATATATAGCTGATTGAGATAGATAGGTTTGCAACTTCAAGGTTGTACACTAGGCAAGCATGCAATAAAGTAATGTACAAAGTGAAGTTACCCACAGCAACCAATTATTTTGCCTCTTATAAATTACTGCACTTTATTCATCATGATTTTTTTAGGCCGCTTATTAGAATAAGACCACAGGGATCATTTTATTACATCTTTCCACTGCATTCAGAATTACAAATGACCACTGTTACTGGTTTAACAAAACCACAGAATTTTGAGCATTTCCAAGGAACACTGTACATGAAATATTATCTAATGCTAAACTTGTGGCTGTAGGGCCTACATAAGAGGTACCTCTGTCTCTTGTGACTATGGTTATTTTCTAGCATTGCAAACTCATATTTAACAGTGTCAAGACATCGCACAGTGTTGGACAGGTGGGCATTATAGCATACTGCTAAGAGCAATTAATCTTCACAGTGGGATTCTGACATTTTTGAAAAGATGCCATTAAAAATAAAATCTATATACCTTTAAACACGAGAACCATTTTAGCTTCAACAGGGAAAAAAATGGGAAATTCTGTTTTGCAAACCAAGCAAAGACATTTATTTTAAATGTGACTTGTAATCTACAGTTTTCTTACTATAGCAACCTCCTTACACTTATTACTAAAACATCAAAGAACATGTGAAACAAATCATACTGAACTGTTAGTACCTGGTGACTATTTATCCAGTAGAACTATCTCTAACCATCTCTAATGTGGGTAAGTGACTAAAGACAGAGATTAACATGTCCTCAATAGGTGGATTTCATATCTTATGTTCTGCATTAAAGGGTACCTAAACTCAGAAAATTCACTTTCGCGATCGAGAATGAATGGGAGCGCAAAGCCTCCCGGGATACCTACATCACGCATCCCAGGAGGTTCTTGGCTGCTCCTTCTGCGCATGCCTGAGCATCTCGGGCATGTGCAGGAGCCCTTTTGTCAAAAGGAAAAAATTGCCAATCTCACGCATGCGCAGTTAGATCGGCAAGTTTTTTTTCCCCACCTACATCACCCGATCTTGCGCCTGGGTTGGGTGACATAGGAACAAGAACCCAGAAGAAAAGGAGAAGAAGGCACTGCCCGGAGCACCAGCCCGAACACGGATGATGTGGGACCCAAAGGAAGAGACCTCTGGATGGATCGGACTGCCCTGCGGGATTGAAGATAAGTGTATTTTTGTTTATATGGGGGAGTGTTTAGTTTAGTTCCTCTTTAAACCTTCTGCAATTAGCTACCCTTCCTGCATATCTGGGGTATCCTGTTCTTAACATTTGCCCAAAAAACAAGTGAAATGCGGACATTGCAGTGCTAGAGGGGATCACTTTGCCAAATAATCTCCATATGATATGCTGTACATACCTAGACATTACGGGTAAAACCTCTTGAGATCCCCAAAAACTTTAAGGTTTACTGTCATTTTAGGCTAGAAGCGATATATGGATTTAATTAATGCTAATGATTTAGCTAAACTAAAATTAAAGAGAGCTATTAGGCTTGTTTGAGCCATCTGCAATGACTTCAAAATAAAATAATCAACAGGAATATATTTATTTATTAGGTAGAGTATGACATATTTATTTTTTTTATTTGTTCCATAATGATGATTATCAGTGAAAGATATTGCTTCTTGCTCTACAAGTACAGTACACTCTTAAGCTATGTTAAGGAATAAAGATTGAATAGGAATTAGGTAAAATTCCTCAGTTTTTTTTTTGCTTTTTTTGTCAACTGGGGACATTTTTCTTTACTTTCTGAGGAGGAAAGAGAAGAGATCTCCACCAAGCACAGGGAATCCCTTCCTAAACAGTTGTCTCCGGAGCAGGTGTCTTGATTGCAAATGTTTCTCCTGCTGTTTCAGTAACAGAACGTTTTTAGTACGAAAATACAGTAATAAAAAACCGAACAGATTCCATTATGGAATTTTTAAAACCACTTTTAAAAACCTGTTTGCCATAAAGCCTAATTTATCAAAGTGGGAACAAAGTGTTTTACCTGGTGGACAGGATGTTTTAAATGTATCACCACACAAAAGTGTTATTAGGAGGCAAAAGTGTTGAAAAGGTATTTTGTAAAATTGGATTATTTAAATAAAATACAAAACAGTATCAATAAATATATTCAAAATTTAATAAATGAGCCTCAAAAAACATAACAGACATTTTAAGGCCATAATACAAGTGGTGTTTGCAATTTTTAAATGAACTACAGGGTAAAAAAGTGCACTTAAATAATAATAAAAAGCAGTTGTTTTAAAAGTGCTGATCACCCCAATCTTAAAATTGCATAAAAAGGATTACTTCAGTTCAAGATAATGAAGTCTTCACTATCCTTGTAACACCCGTGCATTAAAGTCCCATAGACTTCTATAGAATAATCTCTGGTCTTAGTACACTACACCGGAATTAATTGGGGCTATAATGTGCATGTACAACCAGGACAGGGAAGACTGTGCCACTGGATGTAAATAAACAGTGAAGTTGTATCTGTCCTATTTCAATAAGTTTTCATACGTGGAGACAAAAGTGGGTAATTTAGCTTATGGTAAAGACAAAAAAGGATACTGTAATTTTATTTAAAGTGAAAATGTTCTTTAAAATAATTGTACCTAATTCTAAAAGTTCTGCTCCTGTTAGAGGAGTGAATATGTGCTCAGAAATAGATTGAACTGTCAGTAGGTGACCTAAGAAATATATGTATGAGTACATCTTGTTCACTCTTAGCAGATCAGAGTAAGATATTCTCAGACTTCATGACATTATTATTATTATTATTATTATTAAACAGGATTTATATAGCGCCAACATATTACGCAGCGCTGTACATTAAATTGCCCAGCAAAAGAGATCCCATGACCTTATGTGTTGTATCAGTCAGGACATCCTATTTTGTTCTACCTAGATCAGTTCAGGCTTTGCAACAAAGAAGATACAAACTGCTGCAATCCCAAATGTAAGTCAAGAAAAGAATGCGATTTATTAACCTTACTGGTTGTTAGATACAAAGTGCTGTGTTACAGTATGGTGATTTGCTTATTCTACATGAATGGCCATTTCAGAAGAAGGCTATTAATATAAAAGGACAACATGTACCTGCACTATGCCAAATCATTTAAAAACATTTATGTTTCAGTTCATTAAAAAAATGTAGCCCTTTATATGTTCATGAGCTTACTTTTTTATTTCCTCTGTAATAGAGCCCGTAGTATATCAATATTTATTTATGCCGAAATTACCCCATCACGCTTGAACCATTCTTCACAATGGCAGAAGCAAACAAAAGAAGGAAAAAAGTAGCCTGCTAATCCAATACAAATCCGGAGATAGACTTTCATTAAAATTAATGTGGGTGCTGAAGGAGCCGAAGAAAAAGATGTGCTAAATAGTAATTTGCTAAGGCTGCTTATCTTTATAAATTCACAAGGGAGAGACAGCACAATCATATCTTGGCACATGCCTAGTGCTTTCTGTGCAAACCTCCGTCCTACCTCCTAATCTTATCTTTGTCATCTGTATCAGAAATTGTATAACAACCTCTTATTTATTTTCTGATTAACACAACCTGACTTGGAAGGCCCCGAAGGTTATATTTATTCCCAAGAGTCCAACAGATGCAAGACCATGACCAATGCTCATTTGTTCATCAGAAACGCTGCCATCCCAAATATATATTTATGTAGCTAAAGCTGACCACAGATGTTAAAGGGGAGTCATTTTCACAGGCATAATTGTTTTGTTTCTGCAATACAAACTTGAATGCCGGGAGTTTCTGACCATGCTTTTATAAGTCAATAAAAGTAGAAGATGAAGCATATCCTAAAGTTTACTTCTGCTTTTTTTGGGAAAAAAATAAAATGAAAATGCTAAAACAATCTTTAACAACCAACTGACATTGGCTTTGAGATAATAACATCAGGCTCATAAGGGTTGTTGCATAGTCATACGGATTATAGCCACCTTGGCAAGATATAAACAGAGAATAGTAAAATGAGCGTCATAGTATTCAAGTTTTTACATGATACTGTTTCTTATGTGAGCTATTTCATAGTACTTGTGTTGTCAACCATAAAGAATACCAATGAGAAAAAGAAATATTTTGAAGCACTGAACGTGTGCTTTGTTCATTGTCCTTCAAGAAAGCCATATTAAAATCATTGCTTTAGGAGGAATTAATAGGAGTGCTAACATATTATCAACTGTATGCCCTATATGAAAAAATCGATTTGGAGTTGGGGTATACAGTACCATTGAACCTGTTGTAGTTGCCTCTTACCCAACTCCAGCAGCTTTCTAGGGCTCCTGACTACAAAATAAGTATCTTTTGTTTCTTATGTGATTATTATGACTTCTGTTATCACAGTGGAAATCCAGTTTAACTATTTCAAATATTTGGTAGGGATAACTAACTGCTGAGATGTCGGAGCTGACTTACTAAAGGAACATAGCAAAGCATATTATCCACATGATATTTTATATAACCTTGTAATGAGGTGAAGCTCTGTTGACCATATTTTTTTAATCATAAGCAAGGAAAAATGCTAATATTTTGTATTTCTTTGCACATAATTGTGTATTCCTTGCAACATTAACTATCATTGCCAATTGTCTCTTGCAAAGTGATAATTCACCTTGGTAAGTGAGCAGCCAAAATTCCTTTAATAAATCAACCCTATTCAATTAAATCAAAAGCAATGGCCCCATAAGGATTGTAAATGTTGATGTGGTCCTAATAGAACAGCATTAGGATTATACTAATATGACATCATCGCAGTCTTAAATTATTCATTAGGCACAAATAATTTAGGGATGGGTCATATATTGCCTGATTAATGTCTGATTAGGCCTAAAACAATGAATCTAATGAATAAACTGCATATCCATGGGAAATAACAAACTGTTTTTCTCCAAGGTATTTTGATAAATGGGACGTCTACTATCTTTGTTCATATATATAAGTGCACAATTCACAGTATGGTACTTAACAGACAGAAAAAAGCAACATTTTTAACAAGCTTTTATAACAAGTAATAGTTGGGGAAAAAGAATTATGTTTTGTTAGGTGACAGATATGAAACAATTAGTTCCATACAGCATCTACACAAAAGAATACCTCAATTTAATGTATCATTCTGAATCCCCAAAGAAACACAGATTGAAATTTCAACCATAATTCAAGTGTAACGGTAGGGTGAAATTTGCTGTTCTGCATTTACTGTCTGAGCTAAATATTCCTCTGAGCTTCTGATAGCCACACCAAGCAAAACACAAATGTGATTCTACTGTGTGGTATTCAATCATTTATGAAAGAATTATTTTTAAGTCAGTGGATTTTCATTAAAGCAGGAGTGCAGAGACGTGCTGAAGTAGAAGCAAAATATTAATAGTCCAAGTATGTTCTTGTGAGAAAAAAACAAGAATTTTCTTTTCTTCAAATTATTAACCTGTAAAAAATGAACATGACTGGGCTGAGAATAAACCAAAAGAATAAAAAAATATACCCCGTCTCCCTTCCCCCAAAATGACGAAGAATATAATTTTTTTGGATTTTCTAGGTGACTTTTTACATTAACCCAGGGTCCCCTCAAGCCTCCCTTCCCCAACTTCTTTTGTCACCACCCCTGAAGGCTAACCTATAGCCACTAAAATATCATAGTGTCCAGATGGATGAAAAAGCGTAAGTGTAAATGCCATAGCCAGAACATGAATGTGGCTACCATACAGTTGCTTCTGTTGTTCCTCCATATGGTAAGGGCTAGTGTCAGACAATTACCCATCTGAAATATGTGATGGGCCCCCTATAAGCAATGTATTCAACTGGTAGAAAAGTCCTGCAGATATAAAACTAAATTATATTATACTTCTTAAATATATACATGTCCAAAAAATTACACATTCTATATAGTTAACGAGAAAAAGGTCTAGCCATTATGGTAGAATTATAAATAGGATATACATAGGTATTTCATTTTTTTTTATTTGTTAAGATTATTTTTAAGATATATATGCAACACTTTATTAATATTATGCAGTCTTATTTCTAGTCAGCAGATGAAGCACTTGTTGCCTTGTAATATAGTCAACTATTTTAGATTTGTGCTAAGATTAGAGAAGCTCCTTGAAGGCAAGTGAGTCAAGCAGTGACTCAATCTCTATCGGATAAATTGGTAGGAAGTTCCATTTAGACAAGATCTCCAAATCAAATTTGTTTTTGCTGAGCTGTCTGCTTGCTAACCCACAGTGGTTTGGGAATCCTTTGTGGAGTTTTCCATTTTTATTTTTTGTAAAACAATAATTGAGTGTGTATAATAATAACAAAAATTACGTAAACACAATAAAATAAATCAATTTAAACAAAACCAATATAGCTCCCCTTTTAAAGGGAAAAAATCAGCAAACTGAAAATAAAGGTTTGCACACAAGTATCTTTCTATGAAGTCCAGCAATGTCCTGATTCCTTTGAACTTCATCTTGTCTCCTTTGCTGCTGTTTCAAAGTTTGACATCTTTGAGCACCTGGCTTGTCACTGTTCATGAGGGACTTACACAGCAAGAATTACTATTACTATTAAACAGGGTTTATATAGCGCTGACATATTACATAGCGCTGTACATAAAATAGGAGCAAGCCGAATAAGATGAGGAAGACCATAAGTGGGACAAGAACTGTGGAGGGATTTGAAGGCAAAGCACAGGAGCTTGAATTTGATTCTAAGGTGAAATGGAAGCCAATGGAGAGAACTACAAAGAGATGCAGCAGAAGAAAAGTGCTGGGAAGGATAGATGAGTCTGGCTGCAGCATTCATAATAGATTGTTGAGAAGAGAATTGGGTTAGTGAATGATTTGCGTTAATTGACAACCCTTGAGTCCTATTGTGAGTAAGCATTTCCATTGGCTGATGCTCCCTAATGTAACTTCCAGGAGCTCCAACACCAAAGCTATCATGGCATCCATCCCACCAGGTCCTTCCACTTCAGCAGCACCATCAATTCTGCTCACCACTACTTTATGAAAAAACTGATTGCCAATTTAAATAAAAAGTGATCATTGAAAAATTGCAGTTCATTCATATTAGTGGCAATCATGTCAGCTGGGGCACACTCAATGGTGCCCTTACCTATCTAAAAACAATAACGCGTTTCTGATGATTCCACAGACTGACATTTTGCGAGTGTGCTTTGCAGAGAAAAGGGGCTTCTGATGGTTTAGAGGTGCAAAGGATATTTTTTCAAAAGCAAATCTGTTCAGACTTTGTCAACCAGTTGTTCTTTCAATACAAATTTTATATAATGGAAAATAGCAATATTAGTTTCTAATTGCACTAGAGCTATGTTATGTGACCTACACAGATGCAAAGCATACATAGCCAAGTTAATTTTTAGGTAATTACCTTATGCTGCTCTCAGATTTCCCACTGAAAACAACAGATGATGAGATGTTTGCCAGGTATTCCATAGTTACCATACCTAGCATTTTCTATCTTGGCATATTGTGTTCTGATATGGCTTATGCGTGACGTACCAAATGTCGCCATACATTTTCAGACAAGAGGACCATTGCTGACCATTTCTATGCCTGCGTATCCCTTGCAGTGTTTGGCTAATACAATACCAAATGGGATCTGCTATATTGTGTCATACAGAGCTAAACATGTAAAACAAGCCTTGTGACAAGTACGTTCATTTTGCTGAGGTAATTTGCTCTTCAATTAGCTCCTGTTGCAGCACCTGCTTGTCCTTCATGGTGTCTCAGACATTAAGGATTCATTGTCCTTGTATTTTTTTTTCCTTAGTTAAGATTTTAATGAGAAACTTACAAAAGCCCTTGAGGTGTGTAAAAGTGTTATCCTTTCAGTAGCGCTCCAATGATTTGCGTTTGGTATATTGTGATAATACCTAACAATTATCATGCTGTAAGCACTAAAACAACATGCTGTAACCTAACACATATTATTGGTTAATAAAAAATATTGTAGTGACAGTAAAATAGTTTTGTCTTTTTAGCATATTATCAGGCTTGAAGTAAAACTTGGGGGGTTATTTATAACAGACAGTGGATATTGGTATCCTCTCTTCCTGTTATATTCCAAAATGTTACACACTATGGCATGTATTTTGCAGTTCATTCCTAAAATGCATGTTATGGTGAGCAGCTTGTGGTGTAATTTTTTTAGCATAATGCATTGGCGAGAACTCCATGACTGCAGGAGAGTCCAATCACCCAACTTTAACAGGTCAAGTTATCAGGGCCTCATCACTGACTTTTTTTTTATCTTTAATTCAGAAGAAGATTCAAAAAAACAAAGTTATGGATTCAACGCCAGTGGAGTACTAAGCAAGCTTGTAAATCAAACGTGCTTTTTAAACATGCACGTTTTGTTTTTTTTAATTAGCATCATATATATAACAATTTGTATACATTTATTTCATAAATGCAGTAGAAATGTATCATGAAGACATGAGTAAGGGAAGTTTGGCAGCAGTAAGGCCATAAACCTGCTTTATTCATGTCCCCATGAGACATTTCTGCTGCTTTTATGAAGCGATTGTATACAAATGGTTGTATACATTCTCTGATGGCCTTTTTCATTGAATTTTTATCATTAGTAGATTCACCAGTGTTCTGAAGATAAACACACATCAACACACAAAGCTTTTCCTTATCACCATGGGATGGCTCAAGCATAATAAGTACAATGTAATGTACAATAAAAGCAAAAAATGTATTGCCATACTGAACATTTTTGGGCCATTTTTAAATAGGTGTACAATATTGTCTTCGGAAACATTGTAAAGGTGAAAGATTACACCATTCGTTGTTAAATCATTGATGGTAAACCATAGTATGTTGGGTTTGATCAGCACGTAAAGCAGACCTGCCATCAATTACCACAATTATCACTATCTTAAATTTGTTCAGTCAATACTGAATGCTTTACATTGTATATACTGTATATATATATATATATATATATATATATATATATATATAATGTACCCCGAAATATATGTATTTTTTTTCTGGTCACAAGGTTGACTTTAAGCAGCCATTGGCTGTTGCACTTTTTCTATGGTGCTGGAATAATATATAATTTCACAGGAATGATACTTGGTCTGTACTATTTGCAACACATAGATTTTCCCACATTGACTCCTAAAGACAAGGTTATAGGCTTATAAAAAATGTTTAACATCGAAGTTACAGGAGAAGACCAAGGTTATTCTATTCCCTTAGCATGTGTAGCAAAACAATTATTACCTATAAAATTGTGATAATAAACCATTGCAGAGCAGTGAAAAGGGCACTAAGAACTACAGGTATGGCCATATTTATCCGCCAGGTTAATGGAAATTAAATTTATGGATGAATAGGTAAGATGATTTAAATTTTTTTAATTTTTTGGGTTAACATAAAGGAAACATGTTTATTTAAATATGGTTAGGGATACGTTCACATTAAACATATGCTGGATTTGTAATGAAAAGCAACAAATCATTTTGTATTATTTCTACAGGAAGGTATACATAACTTGTATTTTAGTATTTCCTAATATCCTAAGGCTTACTGCTAATTTATATTTTTAAATGTGAAGAAAACCACAACTTGAAGTATATTTTGTATTAGTTACCAAATTAATTATTATAAATTTTAAACATTTTAATGTAATTCCAAATTTATTTTTTATTATGTAGCTTTTATGAAATAATACCTAGTGATCTAAGTTTTTTATTCATGGTGACAATGCTTTGTTTCTGCCTCCCAGTTGTTCTATTGCATTGCCATTATGAGGCAAGAAAAATGCATCCCAATAATCTATTGAGCGCATTAGTTGCCATAATATATATATATATATATATATATATATATATATATGTATTCCATATTATTGTGTCAACTAATTTTATATGATGTTGTATCTACTTGCCTTTGATTTACTTTAATTACCCATAACACTGTGATCAGTGTTTTCCCTCTAGCTGGATTACATTGCTACTTGATTTAGAAGGTAACTAAGTATACCTGGATGAAGTTAGGTTACAGAGCATCCCAGTTTTTATTCCAGTGCCAACAGCCTTCGGCAGAAGGTAATTAATGCT
Source organism: Pyxicephalus adspersus (assembly GCF_032062135.1). Classification (NCBI taxonomy): domain Eukaryota; kingdom Metazoa; phylum Chordata; class Amphibia; order Anura; family Pyxicephalidae; genus Pyxicephalus; species Pyxicephalus adspersus. The sequence continues at coordinate 80,947,339 of NC_092860.1, forward strand.
TTTCAGCCAGTGTTATCTGTTTGATACTGCACTACTTTCGAGCTGATTTCTTCACTGACCATAGTTCGGCAGTAATATAGTATTATTTAAAATACATTATTATTTTTTTCAACTTGGCATCCAGCAGTCAAATATTGATTTTAAAACATATAGGCTTATTAACTTGAATCCTTTTTTCTCAGTGTACCTCTTATAGTATAAAGAAATTAAAATTACTGTGTCCAGCTGTTAATAAAAAAACAGGACACTATTGGAAATCTACCATAGACTACAGTCCATATTCATAGCAAAAGGCAAGCAATATATTTGTCTTGAGATTTCATGCATTTAGATTTTCTAGTAATGTAAGTCTTACCTATCCAAGTTCATGTCTGTCTTAGGAAGATAAGAGACCTTTTGTTTCAGAGAAGAGCATCCCTTTTAGGATGCCATGATGAGGGCAGTCACTATGATAATTTAAGGTCTGAACCGCAGTGTTATCTTTAGATGGTTTTCTGTTTGCTGCTACCATGGGTTTGAGGCAAATCCTCTTGGTTTGAGATCAATGGTCCCATTTATCAATGATCCCACAATAAATAAATGTAATGAAAGTGAAAACAACAACAAAACATTTGCTTTTTATCTTTATTTGATGCATATCAATCAAAATCTTCATGCACAGACACTCATTTCAAAATGCCACCGCTGCACAAAGATGGTCTTCTTTGATCTCTGTTGCTGCACCAGAGCACACTTTTCTAGTGTAGTGTATATATATATATATATATACATATACACAAAAACTTAGCAAGCAACATGCATTGTGAATTTTTTTTACAATCAATCTCCTTCATTCACATATCTTAAAAAAACAATAAAAATAAAAAAAACATAAATATCTAAAAACTGCCTTTAGAAAAAAGACATGAACCTAATATTACCAATGATACCAAGTCATATTCAATTAGGATAATACATTGTAATCTGTTTTTTGTTAAATATGTTCTTACCATAAATTATTAACAAAACAACATGATATAGCCAGAGTGACATTCATCTAAGTGCTTAACTTAGCTTTTTTTTGTTATCATGGGCGGATTAGTGACAAGATGGTAAAAATATCAGATATTACTGAATGCACTATTATTCCCATTCCCTAGGCTGTAATCTGTCCAAAGCATTTCACGGAGATAGTATTACGTCTTGACAACTGTATCCATAAATCAATTTCAAATCTTGCATTAATCATTTTTCTGTAATCAGGGGCTATTCACCACAAATTTACATCTCATTTCTGTTGACCAAACTGCCACATTAGGCCTCTGAAGCTTACTCAAGCTTAAACGATTATATTCCCCCAATAAACACTGAAGTCTTTCAGTCTGGTTGTCGTGAGTTGCATTAATGTGATTCAGTAACAGGGCCGAGCAAAGTCAGCATTGTTTGCCGTTGGTGGCAGGGTCTCTGAATGGGAGAACTGTTCCGCTTTTTCAATGCAAACTCCAGCCATCGCTGGTGTTCACCAGCCACAAAGCAGAAGGGTCACAAGATTTTGTAAAAAGAAACCCTTTAAAGTTTTGTCTCATCTGTCATTCTTTTCACTGGCTCGGATTACTTTGTAACTTCTGTTGGAAACGCTCCTAGTTTAGAATCCAACTAAATCTGGCCAAGCAATCTTGTTTTGCAAGCTCTACAAATAAATATTGTAACCCCAATACATCACAGTGCCAACAGCTTTAAAATATATTTTAGTTGTTCTTTTTTACATTTAGCCAGTAAAAGGACATACAATTCAAACAAATGACTAGAAATACATTATTCATTTTTTGAAATATTACAACCCTCTGTAGAGGCATTTTTTTTTTATTTTTTCTCAAAATAAACAATCGAACTGCATCCCTCCACCACTCATGAGAAAAACCATTGGCACAATTATTCATTTACCATGTTGTGGTCTGTAAGCTATTCATTACTGGGCTGGTACATTCAGAAGACCACATCCAAAATCTGGCCATCCAAAATTAAAACAAAAATTTGGTTAATGGGCGCTGATCTGTTTTGCACTTTCTGGGTGAGAGAGTAATAAAACAAAAATCACACCCTTTTCACAAATAGAAGCTTCTATATTCAGTTTATAGAATAAAAAATAATTCTTTGTCGCTGTCCAATGTTAAATTTCCGTCTTATTAAAACACACAGAGGAAGGAAACATTTGGGGTAACTGATTTAAAGAAACAGTTGCATAGTATTTATTTTAATGAAATCTCCCTAAAAGAATAATGTGCAAATATTGTAATTTACCTGAAAACACCAAAGACATCCAAAAGTCCCAAGACTGGGCACCACCAACTTGCATCCCTAGCAGACTCATAGCTGTTATTCATGATACTCTCTAACATTCTCCCTCCCTTCTCTCCCAGCTGTAGATAAAATGTTATGTAAGGAGGAACAGAATAGCTGAGCCATCATAATGCACAATTCCAACCTTCCAAATGAGGAAAAGACTTAAGTGAAAAAAATAATTAATGTAATGGGAGAATACTACCAATGCACTTTTAAAATACTTGATATTTCTGTGCTTTTACCTGCAATTTTTTTTTGAAAGTTACTGATGCAGTTTTTTTTTTAAAGTGGGATTTAGGCTTTTAGAACTTCTTCTTGAACTTCAAGTATTATTCTAATAAGTATCATCCTCTTGGAAATTGTAAATGGCTGTTCAAGTGTTCTTTTTCTCTTACACCAGTTGAGCAACATAACAGCAAACATGAATTGATTCAGTAATGAGATGTCTCTGTCATGATGTGACATGACTGCTAGCCCCTTAAGGTCATTGCTTATCCTATTGCTTATTGAGCATTGTGATAAGTGTTAATTAGCACAAATAAGCCCAGGCATTGCAAGTTCATGAAGCGCATCACATAAATACAATATGTGTAGTACACAGCAATACTGCAGTTCAAGTGACCTTCAGGAAGCTTTGCTTTAGTGAGCGGCCTGCCTTCTGTTTCACCATGACAGTATTAGACATATTAAATCTCCAGGCAGCACAGTATACTGTTATTGGTTGTTTTAAGCAAAAACCCTCTGTGTTAATCTAATAGATGTTAAAAGGTTAATTAGCAATTACTTGAAAGTTCAAGATGAATATTTATAGTTTAACAGGCCTGAAGAAGTCACTTTAAGGCAATGTTTCCTCCATAAATACATGAGCTTTCACAACAAAAACAAAATGAGAAGCAAACTAAAAAAGTTGAGGTATTCAAGAGTGGAACCACACGTGCCTAGGTTAGCCAGGGCAATCTCAGGTGTTTCTCTATCAGGTTTGACAGACTTACCCCTATGTGTATGGTGGGCAGAGTCAGCAAGGAAAAATGAAAAGACAATGGCCCTGATTTATGAAAGCTCTCCAAGGCTGGAGAGAATACACTTTCAGAAGTGAACTGAGTGATCCAGAAAATATGGAATGGATTTTTAAAAATCATTTTCTATTTGCTAGCAAATGTTTTGAATCCTGGACCAGATCCATTCCAGGTTTGCTGGATCACCCAGTTCACTTCTGAAAGTGTATTCTCTCCAGCCTTGGAGAGCTTTCATAAATCAGGGTCAATGTATGTATAATAGAAGAATGTAAAGGCTCTGTAGGTGGGGTAAGGATCATGTATTGGGCTTATGATATACCTAAAATGCCACAGTGACAACAGTGCAATGGTAATAGTTTAGCTCTAACCAAGGGTGACATTCTTGCAACCTATTCTGCCGTTATGCACTAAGTACAAGTGTTTAATGCTCAACTAAACTCAACATAGAACAAAGCAAAGTAATTAGGTGCACTGAAGTGAATACAAACAGTGTATACAAACAAATTGGTGGACAGAATATCTGTCTTACTGGCCAAGTGTATGTACATAATCCTCTACATCTCATTTCCACTCATCTCTGAAATCAGCTATGGGCAAAGTCATTCATGTGTGACCATGTGACACCCAAGGTAGAAAGACTACATTTACCATAGCCTGAATACGTTTAAACCAGGGGTTCCTGTAGCTTGACAGGAGGTGCTTGGTACATACTGGGATTTAGGACAACCACAGGCATTTCCCCAATTAAGTTTTTTAGCTGAGTTAACAGTTACGTCAGGTAAAACTAGACATTGATATGCCTTTTTATGGCCTTGGTTTTGCCCCCTTCCCCATACACTCGTACTTTTTTTCACTCCTGGTTTTCCCTCCTTCCTTTTTTGCTCCTTTGTTTCATTCCCTTTCCTTTATTCTCTCTCTTCCTTCTCCAGCCATTTTTTCCCCCTGGCTGCTTGGACATGGGATATGTCTGTTTGACTCTCTTGAAACCTATCTTGGTGTTTATTGTATAATAATATTACTGCCCAAATCTGTCTTAAAGGAACACTGTTAACTGATTATTTTGCATATAAAAACCTAATTGAGTTGGCAGAACTACTATGTGCCTGGTCAGCTTTAGTAACTTAGTAACCTAAAATTCTTTAGTTAATTTCCATGCTGGCCCAATATAAAGTACAATATTTAAGTTTCAAGGTTTATTACAGTATAGAGTATATGGGTTCCCATTTTCCAGCCCCATCTGATCTCTTGCTTTGTCAGAGTCACAGAAAGCAACTGCTAACCTGTAATTATCACTTTGTATAGGTTTCATTTTTTTGGCTCAAAGGACATATCTGCTTGCCTTATGGGTGTAAATGTCATCCTGTTATCTTCTTCACCTCACTGCCTTGATAGCTAAATCTGTTACTTATTAATGTCTTTAACATATGAATGATGTCAAAATCTGTAAAAACACAGATCAGTGTTTTTTTACAGAATATTCATCACCTTTTCCCAGAAGCCACTCTCATTTACCCATAAATAAATACTGCAGCAGAGCATAGCACAGGATCATGTGACAAGTGGTTGTTGTCCCCATAAGTATGTATGAGTATACAATATGAGTGCTGGAATTTGATTTAATAGACTAAACATAAACTGTGTGTATTGACCACAGTAGCTTAATTTTCCTGATAGTTCTTCACTAGTGTACTGACTGATTTATTGATTTACTGAAGCCTTCCCTGGTTCCAAATCCCTACCCCAATTCAATATGCTAATTAAACTAATAAATAAAATATTTCCTGTTTCATTAAATATTTGATTTTAGATACAGTAACATCATCAGTTTCTACAATTCAAGGAGATCATGATTGGACATAGAAGTCAGAAGGGTGCTGTACATAACTTTCTGAAAGCAGGATGTTGTGATGATCCCCCCATATGATGCTAAATTACACTGGAAGTCCATCAGCTTTATCTTACTTGCAGTGATTTATAATGCACACTGTGGAAATCTGACTGTGCACAGTGAAATCAGAATAAGTAATATCAGTATGAAAAAAAATAATCTGCAAAACCATGCAGAACTAGAATACAAACGAAAAAGCTTTTATCCATTTATATAGCAGATCAAGATAAGCTCTGCTCTCAGACTACAGGTGAAATTGTTGTTGTGTTTTAAATTGTTGTATTTCTAATACTGAAACTTAACTTTCTGGCCTTCCCAATCCTAAATAGCTTATAATTGATCACAAGCCTTTATTACTTTTATCAAGAACGTTTCCTAAATCTGTATGAGGATCTTGTGAACAAGCTTTTAGAGGCAAATTATGTCCGAACCAATGTGAGGACAAAATATTTATGTTGGGACATTGAGTTTCGATGCTGATCATGCATTGAGAGAGGGAAGCAGCACAGCTATGGGAGGAGAGGAACAGCATTGTTATTTGCTGTTTTCTCAAGTAGAACAACCTTTCGCTCTACTGAACTATATCATTGCACTTCATTCACTGCTTATCCCAAGACACTGAGATACCAGAATATCTTTCATTAAGTCCTACTATAGTAGAGCTAAGAACATGCAAATGTGTCTTCTCAGTGTGTTATTAATTTAGATTGCAGCTATTAATGAAGCATCGTGCACTTAAATCTATGCTATAAGTCTGTTTTCTACCTGGCGTATTAATTTATTGCTCAGCTTTGAACATTTATCCATAGCTATAAACACATTAATGTGTTCATTAACACTGTTCATGCCATAGCTGAAATGTTGCTACTTGTTCCTTCGCCAAGGTGTCCAGAGAGGCACGTAGCCGTAAGAATTAGGCGCAGTGCCTACATGACCGGGTGCTGGGGCCTAGCCCAGAGCTTTTAAGGGGTTAAGAAAAAAGG
>NC_092860.1:80954077-80996221 GCF_032062135.1 Pyxicephalus adspersus
GTTATGTTAATTTATGTTAATGTATGCTTATCAAAGTGTAAAATGTAATTTATTTTGGCATTTATTTATTTGGATATTTGTTTAATAATTATTTGGAAAGTTAAACTTTATTTATTAGTGTTTTAAATAAACGGCTGCTTGCCAGCCAATTTCAATCCAAGATTTTGTGTTGGGGTATTTAATTGGGGGGAGTGGCTGGTATGCAGCGGGAGTTTGGTAGTAGAAGGTAGTCATGACAATGGTGTTTATAAGGGATGGGCTAGAAGGTCCGAGCTACCCGCGTCAAGGAATTATTCCATACTATCTGCAGCTGGTGCAGAATAACGCAGCCAGGTTACTGTACTTACAATCCAGTCTCATTTCCACTAACAGATGTCATCTACCCACATCAACAGACGCCTGGAGAATGCCAGACATTGAAATCTTTACTATCAATACAATTGGTTATTGGCTGAGTAAACCTGCAGGCTGTAAACTGGTCTGCCTATTTCCAGCACATTTAATGGTATTTGTATGTGAAATATAAAATGGTATTCTTAAAATAAATATGTGATTTAATCCAAGCACACAAAAAACAAATACATGACCAAAGTGTCTTTATAATCCAGCTAAAAATAAAAGGCTAGAATTATTCCTGCTCACCTGTGCCTGCATGAATCTTTGCTTGTACTGTATGCCAGAAAAGCTAATGTTCCACATCAGATTTTGGCCTGCTATTACTCCAAAGGCTGAATGAAACACTGACACTGTGTTATGCATTCAAGTTCATGCTATAATGATCATTGTCTGATCCAAGCAAATGGTAGCCCTCCCATTACTTAACTATGGTGATCTGTAAAGTACATGGAAACTAGAGGATCATTAAGGAAATTAAGGGACATTTAAAGTTCATACGCAAAATAAAAAAGCACAAAAGATTTTATCCAACATTAACCAAATGTTTTGGCATTTTCTTATTGGGACTGGGGAGGGTTGAAATATTTTGCCCATAATGTCTACAGAATAGGAAGAATGGGCTCAAACACTGGTAAAGTACCCTTGTTTAGATTATATGGAAGCATGATATGGTCATTATATTTCTGTACACAGATTGCATTAGAAAGTAAAAGTACTCTTTTTTTGAAGATTTTAAAAATTTGCTGAGCTTTAAATTAGTAGAAGCAGCTAAATACAACGGTTGCACAATATATCAAATATTCTGGTAGTGCAGTTAAAATACTTTTAAACAAATTTTATGTTGCTCATCTGTAACCTTTTATTGGAAACATGAAAACATGTTCAGGGTTAAATGATAGCTATAAAGTTTATTTCTGCAAATGCATTAAAAAATAACTGTAGTTATAACCTCTAACTGAGAGTCCTTGAGTTTCCTAAAACATTGTGGTATAACTATTGTATTTCTATCATTGACTGCACATTTTAAAACTAATTTCAAATTTAGGCTTGAAATATACTATCAAAACTGCTTCACATAGCAGGTCTGATTTATTAAAGCTCTCCAAAGCTGGAGAGGATACCCTTTCCAGAGTGAAGCTGGGTGATCCAGCAAACCTGTAATGGATTTCCTAAAATCATTTGGTATCAGTTGGCATATGTTTTCAATCCTGGACAAGATCCATTGTAGGTTTTCTGGATCACCCAGCTTCACTGTGGAAATCCTCTCCAGCCTTGGGGGGCTTTAATAAATCAGACCCATTGAGTCAGATTAATGAAAGTTCTCCATGACTGGAGAGGATAAACTATTGTGGGAGAACCTGAGTGATCCAGTAAACCTGAATTGGATTTTTAATTATTAATATACACACAGTAAGTATATATAGAAAAAAGCATGTCTACAGCAGAAATAAAGCAAGAGTTCATTGGAGTTTTTATATAGCCCCCTACTACCACCAACGGTGCTTTTATCTTTACCCAGTCTTCTTTGGTTTCCGAGACTTTGGCCACTCAGATTGGCTGAGCATGTACATTGGACTTTTCTCTCTCTCTCCCTCTGCTTAGAGAATTTAGCAGTATTGAGGTACACTAAGCTATAGGTGTGTGGCTTAGTGTACATCCAAGCAATTAGATGTAAACAGGTTGGGGAGAAGCATTTATGATAGAAGAGATACACATTCTGTCTAAAGAACCCTACCTGTCAGAATTTTTGTTTAAAAAAATAATTTAGATCTGCTTTAAAGGTGAGAAATGAATTCGATTTTTTTAATAGTAACCCTAAATTTCAACTTTATCTTAGTAAACATTGACTTGCCAGTATTATTACCATATTTTCAGTAGGCTGAGTGTAAATTCACTCAGTTGTAAATGTCAAGGACATAAAAGACTTAATATAAAATATATTGCAAAGACATACAGCTGACAATAATATACAGCTACCAATCATAGCTGGTATCTATTCACTTACATTACTCATACTACCTACTATGCTGACAGATATCTTCATGGGCTGCTTTGAAAAAGTAAATGTAGTAATCTGTAGTATTAAACAAAATCTGCTTTCTAATAAATGTCACAATTATGAACACAAAATAAGTACTGAGGAAATGGAATTATGTTATATGCTATATTAGTATTATAATATTATTAAGATTTGTTACACTTTAGAATTTATTTTTTAGGATCTGTTATGCTATAATATGCTATAGTCTTATATAGGCTTGATCAAAAAGCCTATAATTATGTAAAGATACCCCAAAAAGTAAGCCAACACATATAACAGCTTGATAATGGTTTTCTCTCTCTCAGGAGCTGATCTTGTAACATATTTAAAGCATTTTAAAATATCTCTGTCCTGTAAATATGTGTTTTCTCTCAGTCCTTTCAGAGCAGGATTTAGAAGGCAGATATGTTTCCATAATTCATAAAATAATCAATACCTAGCTATAAAAGCATTTAGGTTACTTGAATAACTTTGATAAATGTGGATTTATTGGAAAAATAACAGTTTATTTGAAGATCAAATAAAATTTGTTCTGCTCCCAAGACTCTCAATTCTCCTTTAATCCACATTACCTTGATCCTTCACACCTCCAAGCCAAAAGCAAAAGATTCATCAAGAGGATGATCAGTGAAATAATGGAAATGTGTTGGGATTGTCCTAAATACCAGACAGCTTTTGCTTTTTAGTCAATATTATAGTTTAAAGAGAGATTGTGATTTGCCTATGCAGGTCAAAGGGCCAGGTGTACTTTCGGTACTGGAAAGGTGAGTACTGCATACTATTGGTAGGCAGGGGTGTAGTGCTTCTGGCACGGGTGGGAACCACTCCTATTTTTCAAAGGATTCTTTGATGGTCCTTGGTTCTGGCCGGTCCACCCCCCCTTACCCGGGGTCAAGAGAAGGGTTCCGCTGGGGGGGGGGCACCGGCCGGAGCCATGTCCCCAATATGGAATTGCAGGCTCAGGGCGGTGGGCGGGTTGTCTCTCTGAACACAACCAGCCCACTCTCCCATTGCAGGCTCAGACTTGCGATGAGAGTGTGGGCGAGTTCTGATAACATGACGTCACTCTGAGGGAAGTTTATTATTCCCCTTTAAGTGACACATAGGCAGGGGTGTAGTGGGGCGGGCACATACTGTGCCACCTATTCTGTTTTTACGACTACACCCCTGTCGGTAGGGGATCCCAGCAGCACCCACAAGCATTTCGGTGAGGATAGTATTGTGATTCCCTTCCTTTTCCCCATGTGACATGGTTATTGATGCTTTGTGATCAACTGTCATATGGAGGAAGCTGGTGAAGAAAGTCCTCAGCCCTATGCCAGTTCCACCTAGGCCTCTTTCCTCCCACATAGTAGCTGAATGGAGAAGGACTGAAAAAGAATTGTGGGTATTTTCTGATGGGGATGGGAGGCTTTAAAACAAATTTAGATTTAGAACAAGATCAAGTTTACCTTGCCAATCACTGGATTGGCAAAGTAAGCAACAGCTGTAAACCCTTTAATTGTACAAAGCAGGCACCCATTGCCCAATGTGTACAACAAAATCTGCCTCGCTGCTGCTTGTAAGCCCATTGTTAAGGTATACATCATTCTGCACACTCGCTGGCTGGTTGTGGTTGTACATGAGGATGTTAAGGGCACGCTCATATTGTCATAGCTGAACACTGGTTGTCACGGGAATAAAAAAAATAAGTATTTTCCTATATTCCAATACCCAGCCTATTTCTATGACATGCATATATACAGGCGCATCTACCTGCACTGTTGGGGTTTATGAAGATTTTTCTATGCAGGTGCTGCCTGATGGAAATAAAATGACTTCGCTGTGGCTGCCAGAAAATATTGGGATCCTAAAAAGAAGAATTCTTTGAACAGGAAGGGTGGGTTACTTTCGGTCGGAGAAGAGCGGAAAACAGGATAACTGTACTTTGTTTACAAGGACAGTTATCCTTTAAACTTCCTTACACTACACAATCATTTAGACCATGTTTTCTTATTGGGAGAGGGAATTCTTACTACTAAATATTTCATTGCTACTATTTAGAAAGCAGATTGTCTGCACAGAAAAATAAAACATGTTATACATAAGCAATGCTCATTAAAACTGCTTGAAAATCTTTTTTCTTTTTTGACAGGCATATCTTTTTAAATACATATTATATGCATTAATTTAGAGTTATATCTTGCACAGAGATACAGTTGCATCTGGAATGAATTATTAAAAACACTATACAATAATTATTCAGTGCAAAAAAAAAAATACATCAATATATTTTTTAAATGGTCTAGGCTAATTATTCTTAATTAATTTGCATCTTAAAAATGGGCAGCACTGGAAAAAAAAAGGTCACTCAAGGAATGAATAATTGCCGGCATGGTGTTGAATGTGTTAAGCTTCCTAATAATGTGTGCGCTCAGCCTTAAATTATTAAGCACAAAAAAAACTAAAAGTGCTAAGCTGCGGAAGAAATGTCATACTAAATATAACAATGAGCTGCCACAGAGAAAGCAACAAAATGGAAAATTCTGTTATCGCATCTGGCAAGCTATGCGTTGATGGCCATGATTATAGCCTTGAATCTTTTTTGGATTGGAAAGTAAAGAAGTGGTAGAGTGTTTGGAGCGTTCATGCTGGTAGATACAATATAGCCTCTCTGGACAATATGCAACATTGACTTTAACTACATGATATTCTGTTTAAATTGACCAAAGTACCATGCACACTCCCTGTTTTGTATGATGTATTCCTGCAGCTCAGCTCACATAAAGTGATTCAGTGCCCTATACTACACTTACATCAATACCCAAATCATAAGACATTTGCAAGATGGTATAATAAACAAGGGGGTTATGTTGTAGTTTTTTATCTTTCAGTTTTGCACATTTTTTCTCCATTTTATCTCCTGTTTATTCTATCAAAGGTGTCAATACATGGGATGGCTGTCAAATCAGATTAGGTGAGATCTGCTAAATACATGGAACATTTGACCTACAGGGTACATCTGCAGCTGAATGACTTTATTGAAGAATTATGAACAAAGAAAAAAAAGCAAGTCTACTGAGCTAATTTTTTCGGATGAAACCTAAATCCTGATTCTGAAACAGAATGCTTCTTCCAATTCCATTTGGCTGTTAATAATGGCTGCTACCATAAGTATGGTATCAGCTTCAGGTCAAGCCTATGGTGCATTTGAGTAAATTCTATGTGAAGAAGATGGTCCTGGTCCTTTGTAAGTATGACCTTTAGTCTATTTTTTTTTTCTTTAATACAAAGCAAAGGAAATCAATGTATCACATTTGATAACATCTCTTATGCAGGGAATATTTAGGAACATCCTAACAAATCCCCACCTTTTTGAGCTAACTGGTTTTATTTATATGGAAAGATATTTTGCAAAAAAATGTGTAGAAATTAATTAATTGTATGCACCTCCTAAAACTTCTATAATCTTCTGTTGGTTGAGTTTTATTTCCCTGATCACATTTATTCAATGTATTTTATACATTATTATTCATCTAGTTCTCCATTATGGTAATGGCATGTTAAAACCCCCTGTGTGGAAATTAAGCAGTGTAATTCCCCAGATTTAACTTTCATCTCTGAATTGTGTGTTTTGATTACATGCCATTCAGGTAAATTCATCTAACTGACAAAACTAATATACTATAATTTGGATATAAAATGTAAGTTGGCAGAGAGAATCCCCAATCTGACTACATGACTTTAATGGTGATTTGATTGGCTTCTGTTTGGGAAGCATCTTCCCAAATGTTATGTTTTGAGAGTATGAAATGTACTCTCAAATCAGCCAGGAGGCACTGAGCAGACAAAACACCGATGAAGTTAATCACACAAGGAGAGCCAGTTGTTCAGTTTGGCATCAACACAAAGCTGATAGCACACCAGAAGGAGCTTGCACTGTATAATGAATTGATTCCAACTTGGAGGATTATTTGTGTGGTTATGACTTTAATTGTGTCATCTAGGAGGATTTGTGACACAAAATTTTAATCTCCTATTATTGTAATGATTTGCCATCACAAAGATCACTCGCCAACTTACTTTGAAATGAGCTTGCTGAATGGAATGAAATAGAGAGATGAGCATATAGTATGCCACATCTTCTATATAGGCATATTTACTTATTTTTACATTCAGCTGGCTCAGTGTTCATGCCAATCACTTTTGTTTGGAGCTTAATCACAAGCAGTCAAGCCCAACACTCCAGATCCACTAATATGCCAGGTGTTAAGGATATCCCTGATTGAGCATATATGACAGTGAAGATGAATGTGCAGTTGATTGAACCACCTGTTCTTAAGTAGGGATGCACTTATAGGGAATTTGTCAGCTATAAGGAACTGTCATTATATTAAAAAAAAATCAGTGAGATTTTCTTAATTACATACAGCCTATGGATCAGAAACTTTAAAATGCTAAGCATTTATCATTTTGAATTTGTATTTTATTCTTATTTTATTTTTATTTTATTGTAGTACTGTTATTTATTTTTAATCTTTTTAAATCAGAACACCAAACATTTTATGCAAACTAGGTCTTTCATATTTTCACTTTTCCATTTTCTATGTAGTAAAGGTTTAATAGCAGGTGTTGTCCACCAGTACTACAAAAAATGTGTTGATGTTTGAATTTGAAGTTAAAATAAATCAGAATATTGGTAATTTGGCTGCAATCTACAGGAAACAAATAACATTCTGTCCATATTCTGCTGTTGAGATACAGATAGAATTCTTTAGAGCTGCATATTTCTACTTCTGTTGGGACTAGGATGTTTAGTGTTACTGTACTTAGAAAATGTTAAGGACAGGGTCTGTGTCAGGGTGGGACTTTAGTGTTAGTGTGTAAATAGTGTTCACTACTTAAACTGCATTACTTTCTGGAGTTTTTATTTTTTAATGTATCAGTTATGGTCATAAACACTTTGTGTTACCATTGTGAGAATAATAAAAAAAAAATAAATAAAAAAAGACAACTTAGAGTCTGTATATTTGTAATTGTGCAATTTGTATAGTTCCAAAGGGAACTATTGTTTCCTTACTGCGTCACATGTCTTGGTATCGCCGCTGTAACAAAGTATAGTACACAACTTGATGTGTTTATATTTGTAGTTATACCATTTGCAAACTATTACATTGGGACTGTTATTTCTTAAGTGTGTCACTGACACATTTGTAGTTACAAATGCTTTGTATCCTTGTTATGAAACAAATTAAAGGACCACATAAAACTGTAAATGGAAGGATTTGCATCTTTCCCATGTTGCCTTCCAAGCCTCAAAAAAGCCCCCCCCCCCAATGCCATACACATTTTAGCCCTTTCCTAATTACCACAACGCTCCTAAGACATTTGGTGATCTGCCCATGCCACTGTGTTTAATTTAGCCTAAGTTCTCTTCAAAGACGATAACAAATCACCAGAATTTTCCCCATCAACTGTAATGGTGGTGGTCCCTTGGTCATCTATCAATCCTTACCCTCCCCAGGAACTCTTCCTTATGTCCTTGGGGCAACCAAGTGCTAATCTCCTCTCCATCTCAGTTGTATGTTTTTTTTTACTTAATTTACATCACTAAGATATTTTTTGGCTAGTCATGAGATGCATTGGGTCTCCTTCCATTCTTCTTATGCAATGAGTGGTCCTGATGATGCACTGATGTATTGATGTGGCCACCATGCTTCAGCCCAAGCTGGTGTGGTGATACTCACAAGGGTGTCCTTGATGGTCTGGCTTACAGTAGGTGGGCTGAAAAAAACCAGGAGGGTATTTTTTCATTGTTTGAAATTACAGCAGAATAGACCCATTGATTTGATATTTTTTACATTGGGGAACCCTTGAAATAACTTTCAGGTCTTGGGGGAACCCCTACTATAATTACTATATCCACAGCACACAGTATATTTGCATAGCAGTCAACGGAAAGAATACCTCTTACATCTTGCCACTAGGAAGAATGGCACCCTTACAGATAACCAAAAATATAATTAGAGGCTCACCTAAACTGCCTTGAGAAGCTCGGATTGCTCATTGCTCAAGGACCCCCTGGGAACCTCTGGAGGAACCCTGGATGAGAAACACTTGTTTACCTTCAATACGTTTGAAACGACAACCTAAAAAAGTATGCAACAAATGAGAGTCATAGACTAGATAGAATTTTATCTCTGTTCTGAGTCATTGATTCAAAGTTCTTAAACCAAAGCATGGTAGTAGGTAAAAGCAAATTAGGCTTTTTCTAGGGTAGGGTAATTCTTTAAAATGTTAGATTGATATTACTCTTCTGTATTTACCTATTTAAACAGAATTGTATCTATGGTCTATATATGGTAGTCATATGTTTGACCTGTATTCCTGCTTTCCATTGGCAGGAATGACTGAGACATTACATTTTCTTGCTAAATATATAAATCAGATAACAGGGTAATGCTAAAATTGAAAATGTGGTGTTGCAGATCAGTTGAGGTCCAATAAATAAATATATATATATATAAAACTATCCTGATTTTGATCAATAGTATTTTTTAGTTGTATATTTATTATTATACAACTTTTTCATATCATCATCTGCTTCATTATTTAGTTTAGAAGTATATGACTGATCGACCTAATTAATTAATCTAGAATATAGTTACTACATGTGGAGAACAATCTCATACATATAGTTATATTAATGGAAACACTGTTACAATTCTGATACAAAAGCAGTAAAATAATGCACAATGCACATTATGCTAAGGTCAATATCCAAATCAATATTACAACAGACAGAAAAGGGCAAGCGTGTTGGCTCATAAACATGGGCTGTGAATTTTATTCAAGGTACTTCAGTGTACCTTTAAAGTTCACATTTATTTCTTAATCAGCAAAATACTTTGGAGAAATGTAAGTAATCATATATTTTCCTGCATGGAGAGGAAACAGTGGATAATGTAATTGCTTTCTGGTATACTGGTTATATACTTTGATCATAATTGGTGTGTTGAATAAAAAAATATCACAAAGTAAAATAGTACACCTGTAAGAATCTTAGGCTACAAGGTCATTCTCTTTTTAGAACTGCTTGAGCTGCACACTAATTCCAGGACTAGGGTGGGTTTCGAATCATTTCAGCTCCATTGACCAGAATAAGTAATATGCCTGGGAGACAGAACATGATCTAATGACAGTTACTAGTTAACAAAGGGCTAACTGTATTACATCCTAGGAACCAATCCGAAACATAAATATCTGGTTTGCGTCTAAATCTGACTGGTGGCAATAAAGTACCATATACTTTAGGGTAACTCTTCCACTAGAGTATAAATATTACTAATAGGTATGAAGGTTTGAAATTTGTCCTAGTGACTTTATGTGCAGATTCTTCAAGGAAATATTTTTAAATCTGTAAGGCATTAAATGGCATTTGAACATGGTCAGCAGACTTAGACGGGTAAGTATTATGCAGCACTGTAGGGCTATAAGCTATCCCCTTATATTAAAAGATGGGGCAGAAAGCAGCCATAGTGTCAGTGTGTTAGAAGCTACTATAGGTAAAGCATAGGGCAAGACACAAATGACATATTGGGACAGACAAGAATCTGGCGAAATACTGTACTTTAATTCTGATTGCTAGCTCTTTCAGCAATTAAACCTTAACTGCCCCTTTTGTTCCTAATAATTTTTTTTTCAGTTGTACTTTGTGGTCACTTTCAGTGTCAACAGTCAATTTCAGCTGCAATTACGTCAAATGCCTCCTGACAAGAAGTGATTCATTACTCAATCATCTTGCTTTCAAACCAGATTTCTAACAGCAATTTTATTTGTTCTGGATGCCTCTTTGGTGTGGAATTATATGGTGGAAAGGTTGAGAAAAAAACACGTAACATGGTCAATATTTGCTGGGCAACAACTGTAAATTATGGCATAGCTGTCTAGCAATGCTATAGAAGAGTTGTATATGATAACACAGCTTATTTTTATTGACTTTGGGAAAGGGCAGCAAGCACAGGTGGTGATGGGAAACATGCAAAGCAGCATAGGGAGCCTGATGACCTTCATCAGAAACTGAAATTGTGCCAGCTAATTTTGTATGCATTGCCAAAAGCTGACAATCTGCTTTGGGTGAATTGGCGTCATCTGGGTCAATCTGGATTTGTTTTACTCATCTCTAGTTCTAGCTAGACGTCTTCCAATGTTAAACATTGCCTTTATGGTAAATTGTAACTCAAATTATTCTGTCCGCAATACTATTTAATTATTTATTCCCTTCATAGCTTTCAAACACTGTCCACTGCCATGCTCAAAAACATAAAAAAAGAATAATTTGAGAAGAGTTTATTTGTCGCCAGTCATTTTTACACTGTGGATATCTTTCATCACTAGGCTCTTATACTACACTGCAATTTTTCTCATAAAATAGGAATAACCAAGCTAGATGTTCACTTCAAAATATATCATAGCAGAGTGCAGACTGTGGAGAATTGTGCAATTACTTTTAAATCACTGGACTGTGGCCACTACTAGCTGCTTTCATCCCTTTCTCATACAGTATAGTGTTTTCCATGCATTTCATAAAGCACTACAGATGTAGCTAGGATTATTGTACTGAAGCCGTGAAGCATTTCATGCATCAAATGATGGCTAGCTCATCTGATCTCTTACTTTCAGTAAGGTTAGAAGGGCATCATTTACTTGAATCAAACATCTCCTGACTGTAAGAAAAGAAACAGAAAAGTACATTAACCGTGTGTGCAGTATATTTAAAATGTAAGTAAAACCTACAGATAAAGTGTTTAGTTATATCTGAATAATAGGAAATATGTAGCTATATAAATATAAAATAGAAATATGTAGAGTTATAACCTAATGGGCTCTATGACTATGTTGTTATCAATTAATTGTTCTCAGCTATATCTAAAAGGAAGAAAACTACTCCTCTATGTTATGGAGAACTGGAAAAGGGCAGGTTTCTGTTATCTTAATAGCATGTATTCTCACATTGCTCCTTTTTGGAGACTTGGTTTGCTATCACACAGAAATCATACTGCAGTGTTCTCCCCAGCCCCTTTTAGCTGGGTGCACAACCTGGCACTTTTTAGTAACCACCTGGCTGTTTTTGGGTAGTTACAAAAAAGTCAGGTCACAATACAGGGGTCACCACCCGCCTACTGCTTCTACCCACCCAGTAAAAAATGCATTTCTGGGGAGAAACTATACTGGTAGGTTAATTGCCCACCACCCTTCTAAATAAAAAAAAACTTAGACTAAATTAGATTGTGAGCTCCACTGCATTACGGTTAGTGACATGTAAAAAGTAATTTAATTTTATATAAAAACAGTATGCAGTAAAATAGAGGTAATGCAGAAATATTAATAATAATCAAATCTAGGCCTACAGTGAAGTGATGGCCAAAAGTACACCCAGGCATGATAATTTGGAGGTTTCAGTTATCCTATAAATTTTGTAACATAGGTATCACAACATTATGTTTAATCTTACACATATTTTAGGTCACATCAGGTTCACAATAATTAACTTTATTATCATATTTCTGACTACTGCTGATATTCAAATAAATTGAGTTACGATGATCCTTGTTTTATGAATTTTTTTCACTCAGTAAAATCATATGGTTATATTGAAGTATTGATAGTTGAATTTACACCTTCAAAACCAATGAGTTTTCATACCAACTTTTGAGACATTTGGTATTTTGTAAATACAGTTTTTTTTTTATTTGTTATACTATTAGAAAAATTATGGTGATTTTATGTTAGTTGATCGAAAAATCCAAGACTTAAGCCAGGTCCTAACTTGTCTCACCAGGCTATAATTCAAATACATTGGGGAAGATTAAACCTTTAGGCAAGCAATACTGTGAAAAACAAATGAATGAAGGTGTTTTGAGTTAATTTAACCAACTTACTACTATACCATGACCTGTAATCCTATTACACTGCCTTGTTAAATAAAAAACATAAAGCTGCTTATAATAAAGCTAATGTCACAAAACATACAGAATAAACTCTTTAGAATATAGCATTAGTAAATAAAATTCTGGATCTTTCAATATAAAAAGTACAATAAATGTCATGCTTTTTTATATATACCATACTAAGCAATATATTGTAAACGGGGCCAGAATTTGTTCTGTAATTTGACTAATTCTACAAATTTGATGTCACAGTACTAGTGCCCTGGATATGCCATTTACCATGACAGCGATGTGACATGACTTTGGTGTGCCAAAAAAATTCTTTTTTGCTTTTATTCCTCCTGCTCTCCCTAGGGGCCCTTGTTCTATAAAGCTGCACTGTACTGGATAAGCAACTATGCCAACTCTTCTAAATAGCTAGCTACAGTTAGGGCAGCACAGAAACACATTACTGTGCTCATGAAGCATGCTGACTAATCTAGAATGCACTCATTTTTAACCTCTAGAGAATGATACAGAAGAAAATAATGTAAAAAAAAAAAACTGAGACAGACAGCACAAATTAGCCACAAAACCCCCCGTACAAATTACATCCTATTATAACATATTCTTTGCTCGTACAGCTTAATAATACTGGTGCTAGAAACAATTGTAGCTAACATATTATTAGCCCTTAAAAATCTCTATTGAGAAATTATAAAGGCAGCCTTGGATGAACCCTTGTTTTTAAGACCAGTCTCCTACTTTATCCAAAATAGTATGTGTCACTGGTCCCTAAAACCAAAATCAACCAATCTCTGGCTACCAATGTAGTATTTTATGTATTAAAATTTAAAATATAAACGTTTAGAAGATCTCAACTCCTTTTTTTCTTCTAATACATGCCATATTTGCACCACATTTTGAACAACAATTATCTGTGGCCCAGTTGTCCCTAATTTAATCCATTACTGATAATATTACTTTAAGGACTGCCGCAGCAAAATCTTACTGCCATGGTTTCTGGCTGCATCCACTTGGGAAGAATATAATAAAATCTAATGTTACAATCTAACAGAAAGATTGAGCAACCCCAAGTATAATGCTAGTATGTATACTATTTGGGGAATTTTAACCACAGACATTAAACTATGGTAACACAACTTTCACTATGATAATAAAAATATGGGTGCAGCAACCAAAGCTTTAAAACATACAGTTCTGGGTAGTATACACACCTCAACGCACTTAGGTGAATAGCCTTAGTCCATTGGCGTTGATATTAAATGGCACCAGAAAGTACTAACACACAAATAAATACAGGGCCCACAGTACATGGCTGTGGAAAAACCCCTATGGCACATTGTAACTAACTCTTGTGCACTGTAATGCAGTGTAGATGCAATTTAAAACTACCACGCACCTTACTTTGTGTTTCTCTGTACTCATGTGTGAATGGGCCTCTAAAGATATGTTTACAGATGGCTTTTCTGAAAAGGTACAAAAAATATGCACACATCCCCTCTAATACATAGTTCATCTTGGCACAATTTTATTCCCACATCAGGGGAAATCTGGGGAAATTTGCCAGCCATCCAGACGTACTTGGATATGTGGTGCCAATCTGGCAATGTCTATTATCAGCTGAACCTTTAACGATTTAATCTTGCAAAGCAAACCAGCAAGTAAAGAGGTCTTTGTTTTGTTACGAGCAAGTAAATTACCTCTAGGCGTGAAGCAGGTTAGCAAATGACAGATGCTAGATCTACATTTCAATCTGCAGTCATAAATCCACCACAACTAACTCGTGCGCGGCATGCAAATTTTGTCAGAAATCTAACATTTTTAAATCTCATTTTTCCATGGAGAGATTAGAACAGCTTCAAGCAGTATAATACAGTTTTAAGATGAATTGGGTCATCTCTTGGTCATTTATTCATCTTACAGTTCAAATGCCCCCTGCTATGGCTGACATTATGCCAATAGCACACAATTCTGCTAAGTGTTTGTCTGCTATCTCTTCATATCCTTTTTTAAATCATGTCACTTAATGTATCCAGTTAGAGAAGCTCTGGCAGAATCAGATATCCCTTTTGCACTGGTGTTAAAAGAAATGTTTATGAAATGCTGTTTGAATTCACAAAGAAACAGAACATTGAATGCGGCAAGCTCCACTGCCTACTCCATACTCTCTGTATACTACAATAAAGGTTTTCTCCCATACTGTGCAGAAAACCCCCAGAATCCTTCAAAAGAATCTGATTGCCTACAGTAAGCAGATGTGTATTTTCTTAAAGGAAGCAATTTTACTTTCCGAATCGTAAATAGTTAGAAATAAAATCAGCATGATAAACAAATTAAATGGGTCATAAGGGTGGGAACTGGCTGTAAAATGATTAAATCTGTCTTTTTGCATGGGTGTAACGTTAAGCACCCTCAGTGGTTTCAAAGAGATTTGGAAAGGCGGAAGCTGGTTGATAGCTTCTTTATTCCAGATGACTTAATTAAAAATTGGAGTTATACCACATAACAGAACCATTGGCAGCTGTAAAAACCAAAAAACCCATCAGAGGTTGCAAAAGGCAGCCAAATCTTTTGCAAAGCAAATAAATATGTATTTCATATATACTGTGAACTGTGCGTGAGATGATATTTGGTAATAACAGATTTGCTGCTACGATTTACTGAATACTTGTACAGAAGTTGTGAATGGGAAACACCCTTTACCCTTAGTTCCTAATACGTTATTTTTTTTAAACAACAGACTTTTAAAACAAATTTTGCTAACTTATGAACCAATGCTGCTGTACTGTTACTGTATTTTTACTATTAACCCAGTTCTGTGTGATCACACAGTTCCATGTGTAATAAAATTAATACTATCAATAAATATTATCACATCCGAAGTATTTGTGGCTTTTCCACAAATATAAGTCAAGTTTAAAACCTCTACATACATTCCAACAAAAGGTGTGCAAAGTCTTATTTTGTTTTCAAGTACACCTAAAGGCTCCTGTATGGAAATCTAAACAAGTGACAGCTCCATTTACTATGTGATGCTCTAGTCCCAATATTGAACAAAACCTTTTACCTGTCATTAATAATTCCAAATCTTCTCCCTCCCAGTCGCTGTAAATAAATTTACATTAAATGACGGGATCAACAAGCAAATAAATATGGGACTTTGCATGGAGACTAAATGAAAACTTTAAGTTCAGATACATTTATAATTAGGCACTATAATTTTAAATGGGTAAGAAAAAGAAGTCATGACCTGTGTAATGCTATTATGCCTCAGAGGATAATTCTTGTTGGCTGTGTAGAAGCAAAGGTGTCTCATGAAATGTCCAATACACCACCCTGCAGATGGTGAAGACCTCCAAGCATGATCTCTGCAGTTTGTGGTGTTTTAATTCTGACTGAGCAGAGGACATGTCAGACCTCTGCAGAGAAACCACCACTTCCACATAGAGAACAAGAGGATACAATTGACTAGTTCAATGGGTTGTGTATTTCACATTGTACACTTTGTGTTGTATAGAAACTTTCCCAGTAGAAAACATTTGGCAAAAAAACTGACAATGTATCTAAAATAAAAAAAAAAAAGCCTTAGAAATCATGTATGTATTTTTGCTTTAGTATCATTACCAGGTATGTTTAATTAAGAGTTATTTGTAGTATAATGTATACTAAATGTTGCAGTATAGTATATTGCAGTTATATTGCATAAGTACACCCCATTTCAATTTCAAGTTTACATTTTCATTGCAATATATACAATGAAAAACATAAAAATATAATGAAACTATAAATCGTAATCACAAATACATTACAATACAATTATAATTAACAACAGTTCTGAGAAATCTGAAGAATATGAATTTTACCTTGGGCAAAGATAAATATTCTGGTTTAAAGGACTATAGGTAATCCAGTAAATTTAATATAGACCAGGGTTATAGCAGGGACTCATTTTTAGTAGTGAACAATTTTTCTTACAATGTACATTCTTACCCCATTTTTTGGATATGCTATCCATCCAAGATCGCCCATCACAGACCGTGAATCTAGTAAGTTTACTGTAAAAAAGAAAAAAAAAACATTAAATGTCTATATGGTTTCTCCTTAGTTTTCAAATGCAACAACACAAACAATATCTTAATGTTTTGATTAAGGTATAACAGACATAACTGTTCAGATGACCGTGATTCAGCTCACCCCTGTCAACCAGTCCTTATTGGTGGTCCCAGGGTGGTCTGATGTTAAACCACATTATAGACTTTAATAAGACCGCTCTAAAAGGTCATTTGAAACCTATATTTGTACAGTGCTGCAAAGTATGTTGGTGCTATATAACTACATTTGATTAAAAAAATAAAATTAAATAATACAAAATATCAATTAAATATATTGTTCCCCATGAATTTCTAAACATGCATAGTAACCAGAAGACAAGTGCAGTTATTAGAAACTGCTTTCAGCAAATGCCTGTCAAGACTGCTAGTAAAAATCTCCAAACACCTAGCAGTTGAAAGGGAGAACCAAGGAACAGATAACAATGCAGTTGATAAATGCCTGTCTAAACTTAAATTGTAGCTGCACATATAAATTGCACTGCAATTACAGCCAACTTTTGTGCAGGAGAGGGTGATGCTGCAATTCTTTCTGAAAAATCCTAGAATTGCTAAATATCCCAAATTTAGACATTTAGGATCCAAACATTACACAAGTGGATCATGATACTAGCCTCATTTGAGCAAAATGAGAAGAAGATCGAGGCTAAAATAAGTATTAACTTTTAGTTTTCACAGTGAGAAGTCACGCAATTTAATGGAAAGTTGAAATACAAAATAAGATAACTTTTCAATGCTGATTAACTTGTCCACCTTTCTATTAGTATGTAGGTAGGTTAAAACTTTTTCTTGAGCCCCAGACTCAACAAACCTATAGTGTATATGCTAGAACCATGTAGACCACAAACATAGTATTCAATGAACCCCTAAATCCGAAGGTTATATTGTTCTGACCTCCAATATACTGCCATTTGTGCATATGTTGCCTTAAATGTGTAAATTTATCTTTATATTCCGAAATTCAGATTGTTATGATTGTATCTGTTTGGTTGTGTTTCGCATTTATACTACACAGCCCTTTGTTCTATCTCGGTGTACAAAGGTGGATAGTTTTGCTAACAGCATTTATTATTATAAAGAAAAAGAGAAATACAGAACTGTAAAGCCTAGATTTGCTATGCCAGAAAAAAAGATTGTCTGACTGATTATTTGCTCCTTTGCTGTATCTCACAAAAAGATGAGAAAGGACATGAGAGGATTAAAGCTTGCAAGTTCCTTGACCCTGTCTATTAAGTAGCCTCAATGGGAGTGAAGGGGTCAACGAATGCAGTGCTGATTACAGTACGTGCTTCTTTTATAGCCTTGCAAATTAAAACAAAAAGACATCTGTATTTAAATTTCAATGGATTAAACTACAGAGCAAGACAAGCTTATGAATAAAAAATAATACCGATTATGCAGAAAATAAAGTTTTAAATACCGGTAGTTAAAAATGTATTATATAGTGATAAAACAATTTTGAACAATAATAAACACAACACACATTTGCTCCTATAATCACCTATATTAATAAAAAAAAAACCCTATCATAACCCTATCTAATCATGAAAAACTATCTTAACCCAATCTATACTAAAGTTCTTCATGTTGAAATAGATTGTCAGCTATAGGTTACTACACATCATTGCTATGTAATATGGTAATAAACAAACCAATATAAGAATTACTAATTAAAAGTGATTTTCTGTGCTCTGTCAGATTTACAAAGTACAACTCAACTTCATTTTATTATTATTAATAGACAGTATTTATATAGCGCCAACATATCACACAGCTCTGTACATTAAATAAGGGTTGCAAATGACAGACACGGTGACAGTGACAAAGGAGGAGGAAAGGACCCTGCCCTGAAGAGCTTACAATCTAAGAATCTGTTACCTTTCAAATATATATATATATATATATATATATATATATATAAATGCACAACATAAGGAGCACCACCAGGTGAGTTTGATCCATCTCAGGTGTAACTACTACACTTTATTTAGACTTATTTCTGTGCTTTAAAAAAAAAATCATATCATTTTTAGAAATACAATTATTTTTTTTTTCTATAGCCAAATTTCAAAGTGTCTTGTAATCCAAAAAGCAAATATCTCTAGGTGCCTAAAGCGCTCTCCATCCCTTTTAGAGTCACAGTCCACCAAGACCACCAAGTTGCGAGCTTTACCGAATTCAAAACAAGCTTTCATGGTCCTTCCCGAACAATGTGCCCTAAAGATCTAATAACTAAGTGATTACTTTTAACATTACAGAGAACCCTTGGTTATGGTGTTTCATGTACTATGCACATACACTATGTTTTCAAAAGGCATGGTAGTGTTCAACCACGGACCATGATTCGCTAATATTAAGATGCATTGGACAGGGCAGCCATCGGCGGGGGGCAAGGGGTTCTTCTGTACTGGGATCTGATCAAAAAGTGTGACTTTTTCAATGCTGGAACTCTTAGGTATGGGGGAATAAATTATTTACCTAGTAAGGGGTGCATTAAGAATCAAGTGCAAACCTGCATACTGTGTATTTTCTGATGTTTTCCCATGTCCCTGGCAAACGGTTTATCCACACAGGTTAGTTTAAAGTAGTAGTAGCCAATGCCTGGAATTCCATCTGTGGTGAAACTACAATTTTCAGACTTTATTGATCTAGTCTAAAACCTAGGTAATGCCTTAATCTTTAATTGATGCAGTAAAATAGCCTAAATATATAAAATAAAAAAGTCCTTCTAGTACAGATAAATGAACTTTAGTAATGAGGTCATAAATGAGCTTACATATCACTTCCCTCTGAGCCTCTCATAAGCCAAGAAAAGGACAGTATTACATGTCAGTATATGAGGTCAATGTTAACCTAAACACATTTAATTACATTTTAAATTATATCAAATGGGTTGGCCTCATGCTTGGGATACAGTTTGTGATTTTCTTTCACTGTTACTTAAAATTATACGTGAGATCAATTTAAATTGGTCCATGCAATCACTTACAAGTATTCAATATACCATTCAGTAAGAT
This sequence comes from Pyxicephalus adspersus, assembly GCF_032062135.1. NCBI lineage: Eukaryota > Metazoa > Chordata > Amphibia > Anura > Pyxicephalidae > Pyxicephalus > Pyxicephalus adspersus. The sequence continues at coordinate 80,973,573 of NC_092860.1, forward strand.
AGGTTATCTGAATTATAACTTATTAAAATATCTAAGGGTGTTAAAATTTCAATATGGTGGTTAACCAATGGGCTAAAAAACCTTCCTTGTCCAAGCAATTTTCAAACAATCTTCTGCCCAAATATTAATCAATATATATATATATATATATATATATATATATATATATATATACTATTTTGGATGGAATTGTTTAAATCAATGTAATGTTTTCAAATGTTTTGCTTATATCAGTATCAATACTACATTTTATTTTACATGTTTACTGCTAGCTGTTCATTTGCAAAACCACCCGATGCCACCCGACCCTTTCCCCAATATGGTACTTCTCCATAGGTTTGAGTTCTTTAGCACCAGAGCCAAGTAAGTTCCTTGCCTGGGTAAAACATGTTTGGTATGGAAAACACTATTACCTAAAAATTCTGTATAGAAATCACAACATTGATTGTCTAGATGTCACGCTATTCAGTTAATACAAAACAGCCTAAATGTTTTTTTCTAAGCAGACTCTTTCAAAATGAATAGACTATTCATATAACAGCAAGAGTTTATGAATTTATCACATTTCATTGATTACAAGTTGGAATATAGAAGTTCTTGGCAGGGAGGTAACATTCTCACCCACAATTCTCAGAGCTGCAATTACTGTAATTAAGTGCTTCAGAGCAGTATATTTTTCTTGTATGTTATAATGGATGCACAATGTGTATTGATCTACTTTCTAGTCCATCATTTAAAATACATTCATATCTTTGAAACACCACAAGTGAATGTAATTAGAGAAAATACATTCTACCTTTATTGTAATTAGCAACACATTGATTGAACATGAAATAATATTCTCGGAAATATAATTTATGTAGATTCAGATTTAATGAAAATGCAGTCACTTCTACATATTTTTGGCTACTTTGTACATGACTTAATATTGATAATGAAATCCTTGGTTTCAATAAAGCACAATTTCAGGCAAGTGAAACGATTAGTGAACTACTAATGCTGTTCAGCAAACACTGCAACTCAGATTCATGTTGACTCAGCTTACCTTTATCTGAGTGCTGTGTAATTCTGTGTAGTTCTTGACTCTTTGGACCTGATTTAATAAAGCTCTCCAAGGCTGGAGAGGATACACTTTCATCAGTAAAGCTGGGTGATCCAGAAAACCTGGAATGGATTTCCTAAATGTCATTAGCTATTTGTTAGCAAATGTTTTCAGTTCTGGATCAGTTCCATTCCAGATTTCCTGGTTCAACCAGCTTCACTGATGAAAGTGTATCTTCTTCAGCCTTGATGAGCTTTAATAAATCAGCCCAATGTCACTCCTGCACACATACAGGAGGTATATCATCTGTGGCTGCCAGATGGCCCAAATGGATCTCAGTGGACCCGTCATAACTGGAGAAACTTAAAGAAAGGTAAGTGTGTGCCGTAGCACAAGTGTTCATAGCTCACCCACACCAATGAAACTTTTGTTCCACTTTGTACATAGAAGTTAGATATTCCCCATCTCCCAATAGGTCAAAATACTCTATTAAAAATCTTGGATAATAGCAGCAGTCCCTTTAGTACATTTGCAGCCCTATTACCTTGACATATTTCATTCTCCCAATATCTACAACCTTTCTTTGTGCTTCTCCCAGCTTTTTAAGGTGAATACTATAGAAATAGCACAGGGAAAAGACCACCTGGAGAAGGTGAACTGAAAAATGTAATAGCTGTTTTCGAACAGAATAAAGAAGATAAAGTGAGTCCGAGAAAAACTTTACATTTGTACTACTTTTCTAGGTAATGAGCAAAAGGTTAAACAAACTCTCAAAATATTTTTTATGTAATGTATTCCACCCAAGAAACCCAGGTATATTTACTCTCTAGTTTTTTTTGCCTCTCCAAAACATCATACTTGTATTTGTCACAAAGCACCAGTAACATGTTGTAGTTGAGCTGTTTTTTTTAGTAAAAAAATAAATGGAATATATACCGGTATATATATATATATATATATATATATATATATTCAGTTATTGTAAATAACCTTAATTGTGTATTTTTTTAATTGTGTTAATATATGTACATTGGGAGTAGGTACATTTGCTTATTACATGTGCAGGCTCTGCTTACAGCTTTGCTGCACAACCAACCAAGTCCCCAACTGCAGAATAGTGCAGAACTACATTCATATAGCTATTCACTTACAAATCAAATTTGCTAACAAGCAGTCTGTGTATTGCAACTAAATGCATTTCATATAGGACAAAAACAAGCTAATATGTTAGTTTTTATTCAAACATTGACCTTCAACACATGTCCGAGAACGGCATTGTAAAAAACAGTAAGAGATCATTTAGATCTTTGCGGTGCATTAATACACCTACATTAATTTGCGTTATGTAGAGTGTTAATGTGCTTTGCATTAAAGCAGCCAATTGGAAATGCACGGGCTGCCCACGCACCCTAACCTACCTAAAAATAAATCACTTTCATTACTTTTTGGCTAACACAACTGCAGGGCACTACAACAAAATATGTTAACACATTAGGGTGCCAATGAATCACACTGCGACAACACGTGCTCTAAATGGACACTGATGGTAAAAACTCACTTTTCCTTCTTTAATGGACAATATCACAGGGTGCATGCACAAAAAAAGAAGCCTGTGGCTGCAACACACACAACAAAATTTCAAGCTTCTACAAGTCTTGCTTGTAGTAATTATGATCACCTGTGCTTTGGCTAACTTATGTACCTTTTGGTCTGCTGTTCCTGTTTAGTAAACATTTACATTTTAGAATTGCTTCATAACATATATACTCTGCCTGTTCAAAAGAGGTCACACTCAAGTTTTGTTGAACCACCTTTAGTTTTGATTACAACAAACACTTTCTATTGTATCATTTTAATAAGCTTATGCAATGTAAGCTCTTTGGGGGAGGGTCCTCTCCTCCTCCTGTGTCATTGTTTGATTTGTCTGTTTTTTGCAACCCCGATTTAATGTACAGTTCTATGTAATATGCTGGCACTTTATAAATACAGTTTATTATTAATATTGTTGTCACCACATTTATTTTTATCCTTGAGTTGCAACAGTTTTTCACCAAGATCTTATATTGATGATAGGAGAGTCTTTTCCAGGACATCTCAAAGATTCTCAATGGTGTTGCGGTCTAGTGTGGTGGCCAATTCCATGGTTAAGCCTGATGAATCCTGCCATTGTCATCTTGGAATATGTCTGTCCCATCAGGGATGAATACAATCTACTAATCGAAAACCCTGGTCATTCAATATTTATTCAGGTAGTCATTTATAATGACTGACCAACTGAGTTAACCACAGATTATAACATTGCTCCAAAAGGCTTGAGGATTTTTTTTGGCCAGTGTACCTGTTCCATAAAATTATGACAAACTGAAAAACTAAAAACACATGAGAATTGTTCTTCAATGACATACATATCACAAAAAGTGTAGAGTTTGGGGAAAGGCACATCAACACAATACACAGCTAAATATATATTTGTAGTTTTATGTGTAAAATCCTCAAAAATTTCTATTCTGCAGTAATTAGCCCCAAAAAACATACAGACATGTTTGTTGAATGAATATTGACAAATGGTAAAGTCAAACATCTGTTACTCCTTCTGTTCATTCTGCATTCCAGGGCCTAAGGTGGCAGGACTATCAGTGCAGTCAGGGAAGAGAAACACTGCAAAAGTGAAAGACTCCATGAAGAGAAGGGACTATCAGAAAAAAAAGGAGGTATAGTAGAGTACTAATAGAGAACTGGTATTTGGGTTAAGACAAAAATAACATGTATATTTTAAAATACATAGTAAATATACAATACAGTTAAATGCAAAAGTAGCTCTTTCAGAAATAAAATAATAATTTAGATGTGCATATGTAGATAGATAACACCTTTAATTACATTATTACTGAAACAAATCAGCCTATTTAATATAGCGACTTTGTACATTTATAGTCAGCTTCTATACAACAGAATTCTATTAAGTAAATGAAGAAATGCAATGATCCACAAAAAAGCCAATTACTATGTAACTAATCTTTCAAACTAACAGCAAATTTTAAAAACCTCTAGCTAATTTATTTTGCATGAATTTAATTGTAGAAAACAGAAATGAGCATTGCTGTCTATGTTTAGTGTTCAGTCCAATACAGATGTCAATGTATGGCCCAGGTACACAGATTGGTAGGCCTGAATAGGTGGAAGCATACGCACTGAGGGATGTAAAGGTTATACAGATAAGGGAGGGTAAAATTTGGGTTAAGTAAAGGTCAGTTAGGTGACTAGTCGAGGTGGGGTTGGGGGAGGATTGGTGGGGAAGTATAGAATAGCAAAGAAGAAAAGGAAGTCAGCAGTAACTTGGCAGCTTCCCATCCACTTGTCTCCATTTTCTGGTGCTTTGTCACCCTGATGAATAAAAGTACTGGTATTGATTCAGTTTCAGTTGTAGAAGGTAGTTGTTTTTTAAGGGTAAATGGTAATGGTAATAGCAGCCATCTTTGGTTACCTAAGTTGTATAGCCAATGGGTTATGAACAACTGGCTATGCAGTGTGATGGTCTGCAAGTGACTGGTACCAAAAACATCAATAACTTCAAAAATTTCAAGAAAGGAGCCCTGCTATGGTTCTATGCCTTCTGGAACCCGCAACCCTTAGATAAATTGTCACAAAGAGTTATAATATGTTGTGGTATGTTTTATTTTAGTATTGCAGTGTTCAACCCAGATATTTTTTTAAGCATGGCATGATGAAATTTTAGGCAGGTGGCAACTGCTGTATTGTGACCCAACTCTTCGGTAATCAAAAACAGCTCTTTGGTTACTGAAAAGTGCCGGGTAGTGCACCCAGCTAAAATGGCCCTGGAGAGAACACTGTATTGTGTTTTTTGTTGGTATTATAATTGATGTATATTGTGGTTATATTTGTATTTTGGGTATATTGTTTATATTTTGGTATAATTAAGCCATTATTAATACATGTTTCTGGTTAATAATTAGGCTTAATGGGTCAAAGCAGTAGAAAAGTAGCTAAGCAGTGGGAAGGGAAAAGATGGGGACTTCTGAGTTAACTTGGTTAAGTAGTAGGTTAGGTGTAGATAAGTAAAAACTTCAAATAATAATATAATTCAAATAATCTTGTTTCTGCATTGTAGATTGGTGTCCGTAAAAAAATTTAATAATAATTCATAATTAATAAATTAATAAAAAAGTTTGAATCATTTACTGTAGGTCACAGTCCCAGAATGAATATGTAGAGCAAGATTTCTGCCTCTTACCTAATTCATTGCATGCTTGTTCTGGGCCACTGACTTAACACTAGGATTTAAGGTGAATGCTAATGATCAGTATGTTCCAATTGTATCTATTTCTGAAAGCATAACATTATTGTAATGATACAAAACATTGTGATATTTAAAGCATCCAATCACCATACATTATTGACACCTATCAAAGATAAAATGCCAGCAAACTTTATCAAGTACTTTCATAAAACCATAACAAGATCAAAAATCAAAAAGGTAATTTACAAAGCGGTCTCAATTAACTGCAACTCCTCCCGATGAAGCAGACATAAATATCTATAAAACACGTTGGGTTGCAATTAATTGATACCTGTCTGTAAGTAAAGGGTTTTAATCGTCTAACAACTCCAAGTTTTTCTCTAAAAGGTAAATGTAATTGTGTGGCGTTGGGGGGTTTCTTTGGGAGTAGGGGGATATTCACCTACCCGCATCCTAGTGAACGGATAAGTATGTTCTTTAGACCTTGCCTATTTAAACGAAATTAAAAAATAAAGAAAAAAAAAGCTATATTTTGGGATCATGGGAATAACCTCATAAAAGATATATAGTTAATCTCAGTGCAAACTAACAGCTGCAACAAAAAACCCTAAAGGAGAACACCTCTAATTTTAATCCTAGAATTTACATTTCACAAAATAACCTATGTATATCCCCTTTAAGTGAATGCATAGATTATTACCAACCCTTTTATTGTCTCATTGGGATTCTTTACAAGTTTACAGGCAAGCAAAATACAGAGATTGGTTTATTAAAGGAGTCAAGAATTTTCACTCTATAAATCATGTACTTATACATTTAAACATTTGTAAGCAGATTTTTTTAGTTAATTTAATAACTAAAGTAAATACTAACACAATTCATCAGATGAAGATTCTAAACTCCTTTAGTAAATTCATATGTCAAAATAAGAATATAGCTTACAATATCAAACATGCTTACAGGCAAAAAATCCTAACTTTCAAATTTCATATATTCTCACAGTATAGATGGTCCTAATGCTCTTAAGGAAAGTTTGGGTAGGACCCACTTTTTCTAGCTTTCATATATCAGGGCCCTAAATATATCTGTGAATTAAAAAAATCTGCCAGATTTTTAGCGTCTCTGTGAACAAGTTCATAGAGTGGATCAGGAACCACAACCACTGAAATAAATTCTAAATAACTTGCTTATATTTACTTGACAGGCAACTTGCTATTGGCTCTACAGTTTTGTTAAGTATATCATTATAGTAGAATACAATACCAAAGCAGTGGCTTTGTCAGGGTTTGGTTTGCTTAACTTCATATTACAATGGGGGGATGTACTGCTAAGCAGCAAGCTTTCACTTTGTTGGTTTTAATAGACTTGTTAAAGCAGTAGTTCAAAGAACATAATATACTGTATGCTGACTTCTTTTCTATTACTGACTACTACCCCAGAAGGCAGCCCTGGGCAAATGTTCATTCAGTGTGTTAACATACATCTTCATCATGTGGGGTTTAATAGGTGCTGTGCTAGTTCCTTGCAAATGAGCAAGGCAGTGAGGACAATAATACTATATAAAACAAACATATCAAATATACTAACACAGAACAAACAGTACATAATAAATATATTACACAAATGCGTATATTAATTATATTTAATATTTTCACTAATAAGAAAAAAAAAATATATTAAAATCAAAAATAATTATTCCTGTGCCCTTTTTTTATTATGATGAATAGAGCACAAATATATAAAATATAAAATATGAGCTTCCAAGGAGGTAAAGTAGGATGCAATCACTTTAAAAGGAACTATACTCAAAAAAAAAAAAACACACTTACCTTCAATCCCGCAAGGCAGTTTGATCTCACGTCTTCTCGACATCTGTCTCGGAGTCGGCGCTCCGGGTGCCACCATCTTCGTCTTCTCTTGCAGGTTTTTCATCCTACGTCACCCGACCCAGGTGTGAGATCGGGTGACGTAGGATGAAAAAACAAATTTGCCGATCTCACTGCACATGCGTGAGATTGGCAAATTTTTCTCCTTAAGCAAAAAGGCTCCTTCTGCGCATGCCTGAGATGCTCAGATATGCGCAGAAGGAGCGCTCAAGAGCCTCCCAGGATGCCTGACGTAGGTAGGCTTTGCGCTCCCAATCATTCTCAACCACCTAGGCGGCTGAGAATTAGGGGCGATGCTGCACCCTTTTTTTTAAAAAAAAAAAATCTCAGTTTAGGTACGCTTTAACAATTATACCCAAGCTATCCCTGCCGATGGGAGGGAAAACAAAGGCCTACTACACCAATTACATAATTACACCATACATACTGTATGCCAGTTTGCATATCTACAGGACCTTTTCCTATGCTGAGATGATGTGTATACAATAACACAGAACTCAAACAATGTGTCAATGAATAAAATAATGTCCTTCCAATAATTACATTAAGATGAATCACAGCATGTCCACTATAGTGCTAATGACAATTCTACAGGATCATAAGCTTAAGGCCATTAAAACGCCTTTCCAACATAAACACCCTCACCTGTGAAATTAACTGCTAAATGAGTCAATACTTCCTGTTAGTTACACACATAATTATCGACAACAGCATGGGAATCCAGACCTATAATTCTGCATATTGTCATTCATTTCAGTGCCAGGGTCATTCCTTTGGTTTTTTTAAACACTCTCAAACTCTATGTGTGTGAACTATGACTCCTGGATGAAAAAGTAAATGAATGGGTTTAAAGTAGTAAGGGAATTAACGGACCCAATTACAAGTGCACTTTATGGAAACACTGTAGCTCTGCTCTTGATCCAGCTTTGCCCATGCTGCCCACATTATAAGGTGGGTTATGTTACTCATCCTCCTCATGCCAGACTTCCTCTAACTTTTTTTATTCTCTTAAAATTTTCAATATTTAGAAAAATGTTGTTTACTGTACTATTACAAAATAGCCATTTGTTTTATTAAGCACCCTATGGAAGTTCTTTTTCCTTTTGAAATAGTTAACTCTCAATAATGAGTAAAAGATATATTGAGGCCTTTGGGATTTGATGTTTATCACCATCCATATAGGAACAATAACTTGTTTGTATATATTGAGGCCATTGTTGAGGAAGGCTAGTTGCTAGTTCATGTAGCACTCTTTTTTTATTATTACTTTGTTGTGGTGCGACAGTGCCGCTTTACAATTCTTAAGCTGCGTACACACGGCAAATTTTTCTCGCCCGATAATCGGTATCGGCCAATTATCGGGCGAAAATCTGCCGTGTGTACAGTCGGTCGTCGTCCATCGTCCGACGACCGTCCTGGCGGATCCATGGACGATGGACGACGACCGATCCTAATGAAAGGGAAGGGGAGAGCGCGCAGCAGGGTGCCGCTCCGTCGCTCTCCCCCTCCCCTCTCCATAGAGCATGAACGGTGCTGTATGTACAGCATCGTTTATGCATCGTGCAGTCTTTTCTCGTTGGAAAGGATCGTGAAAGATCCTTTCCAACGAGAAAAATTGCAGGTGTGTACGCAGCTTTAGGCAGGATTGTCAGAGCAGTTAGCTTCTAAAAGGGCAAGATTGGACATCAGAAGATAATTTCTTGATAGCTAGAAGTAGTTAGTCACATTTAACAGGAAATGTTCTAATGTTGAAGACATTTCAGAACTCATCCCTCAGTTTAAAGATATTTGGATGAGTGGCCAAAATGTCCATAATACTACAAAAACCATGTCCCATATAAATGAGAACTTCTACAAATATAAATTCTAGATACTTTTCATGTTTTAAATTTTACATTTTACCGTTAAAAGAGATAAAAAAAAATGTCCTAAAGCTCAATTTTAACCACAGTTGAAATTGTTAAAACTTTTTAAACAGTTTAAGTAAAGTTTGTCTCCAATTGAAAATATGTGTTCCACTTCCTGTCCTAATAATGGTGTAGTTTAAGCAAAAAAAAAAAGTATTTTAGGTTTTTATTACTATCTATATCTACATACACTATCTATAACATATTCTGGTGTCATAATGACTGTAGACAGACAGTAATAAACACTCTACAGAATTTTTATTTGCTTTAACTAAAACTAAAAAGGATTTGTGCTGGAGCTTGGCTTAAACTGACCTACATTATTGATGCAAAAGGATTCATTTACTAAATTCACTCTGCAAGGTCCTATACACTTAGCTTAGTGAATGGGGTGAAGCTCTGCAACCATCCAGTAATGACCAAGAAAAAACTTTTTTTTTTACTTTTGATTTTCTTGCAGGTGACTGTATAGTCTTTACAAAGTGAGCGATCAACACATTCACTAATCTTAGTGAATTAACCCTACTGAGTAATCATTTACTTTGCTTAAAAAAAATTAGATCATGCAAAAAGATAATTATTTTAGCTCTAGTGATGCTCTGGTTAGATGCAATTTAATAATGACTACTTTAATAATGCAATAAATGAATAGCTGCGAAGACATTGGATAATAAACTTATATTAGCTTTCAGTTTATTGAATTAGACCTTCTCATAGCTGCAAAACTGAACAGAAATTTGAACTCTTTGTAGGTTATCGTTATTCTGTTACAGTCAGTTCAATTAACCTCTTCCAAATGTTTCACAAATGCTCCTAATTTTCAAGTTATAGTGTGTAACCAAGGTAACACATTCTCCTTCCTTTGTATTAAAACTTATCTTTTACCTTCAGCAATAGCAAGATCTCACTTCACATGAATGTCACTGCATCCCCAATAGAATTGGCATTACAAATCCAGTATCTCAATACATTCTCAGCTGTTTTAAAGTTTTATTTCCCAGAAGCAATGATTCATAGAATGTATTTGTAAAAACAGAAATGGATCGCCATCTGCAGATGTCATGGCATACAGATGACACGTTTTAGTTTTCACCTCTAAAGGACACAAAAGCAATCATTTTATAGAGGGCAAAGGGTTCTCAACCTGAAATTGTGTAACAGTTCTGCTATGTAAAAAAGAGAGAAAAAAACTTTACCATTGGAAAGTGTTGTAGATTTGTAATGAAACATAGGCATTCAAAAATGACCACTCAGTTTATTTACAACACGTCAAGTATATGTGGCAAAAGCAAGGATTTTTCAGGCCTACCCCAATGTGAAAGGTATTCATTTTATTTCTGTATTTTTAAACAAATGACTACTGTCATATAGGTGCTTAAACAATACTCAGTTGCCCTACAATACAATATTCAATCGCTCTACAATACAATAATCAATTGCCAATACAAAACTATTATATTGGGTTATCTAAATTGCTTATCGCAACATAAATTCCAAATTTCAAGAATCCAAATATGATCTTAGTTCATCTTAAAAAATAGTCAATGTAGACTTTAATCTATCAACCTTTACTACATTCTTTTTTTACCATTATCATTTATTTTAATACTGCTATTTTTTTTTAACAACATCCTTAAAACATTTACTGTGTCTAATTCTACTTTATTTTTAATGTCTAAATATTTTTGAATATTTTGTATTAAAAGAAAAAAAGATATACAGATAATAGGAAAATATGGATTTGTGTAAAATATTTTTACTGAATGTTAATAAAATCCTTAAATAATATAAAAAAAGCTACTTTTCTAAAAGTAATCTGTATTGTTTTATTGTAGTGATTGTTTCTTCATATTATATTCCTATTTACAAAATTGTAAAAATTATAAAAAAAAATATAAGTATATAATAATAATAACTATATTAAACATTAATAATATTCATATACCGTATATTCTTATATCTAGCCAGCTGAAGCCAATGTTCCTTTATACATGTTTTCCAGTTTCTTCTATCTTTCTATTGTTAAAAGTGTAAAAGCCCAACAAGAAAGCTCAGTAGCTCTAATTATACATAAAAAAGACTACTTCTGTGAACTTACTTTTTAGAAAACCCATAGTGTTCTGGGGATCCTTTTGTCATGAGTTTATTCATTACTTTTATTTTTTTTAACTTTTTTTTTTTTAACATATCATTGGAAATTCATAAAAAGAAGAAAAAATAATATCACATCATGTTTCAAGTGGATTTGCCTAAATTCACAAGTCAGGTAAATTACCAGAATACTCAGCATTACCACATCACACTGCTATTTTGAGTATTAAAATGACTTCCTGAAATGAAAAACTGTGACTTCCACTGTTCTGTAAGTGCTTATCCACATTACAGACTGTAAGGGGCCTGCTATTTAAAAGAAGACAAATATCTGCTAGATTTGAAGTGAGATAAATGGATCAGTAATATACATGTAAATATATATATATATATGTATATATATATATATATATATATATAATGGGACTGCAAATATTTCACAAAACAGGTATTTTTAAGAAAATGATCACAAATTTCTAAAATCAGTAAAAACTCTCTAATTTCTCTATAAAGTAATATACTCGTTCTTCAAATAGGTTCACCTAATTTTATTGCACAGATGATTACTGTCTTACACTGAAAACATTTAGGGCAAGTATGATTAACTAGATATTCAAATGTGTTTATATTCCCATACATGTAGAGAAAGCACTGTAACCTCAAAGAAAAAATTATAAATGAATGCACTAGACTCTAAATTGTCCTATTAAAATGCACAGAAAAAAAAAACCTATTCTAATATTATCAGTGCTTTATGCCTCATTTTTCCTGAATGCAATCCAAACACTAATACATTATTATATTCTAAAATACAGACAGGATAATGTAAACACAAATGACAAATGATTTCATTTAAAACAAATAATGCACGCATCAAGACTGCAAAACATCGCAAATATAGGAATTTATAAACATCTTAATAGCAGTATTCCTAAACAGAATATTATTAAATTAAAATATACATGTATCTTCAAATGTTTAGTTTATTTGGTTTAGTTTGGTTTGGTTTAGTTTTTGGTGTATTTTTGGTGTATACCGCTTGTATACAGCTTATATGGTGTATTATGGTATATACCGCCTATATGGTGTATTTTTTTTCCTCCACAAAAAAAGCAGCATAATTTCTTTAGAGTGGGTTTTCACATTTCCTTTTTATCATCTGAAAATGGAAGTTAAGGACAGTGGTAGGCAGAGTGACAAAATGTAAAAAGTTCTAAAAACAAGCAACATTTTTTTAGTCTTTAGATTTAGATAGACAGAAAGTGTTAATATTTCTGGTAGGTTTTTATTTCAGTCTGTGACCCTTTCAGATTTGTTCGCAATCCCTGTCCCCGTAACAAGAAGGTACAGGCAGCAATAAATTACAGAAGGTGTATTACCCTTTCCCACTTTAGTAAATATGTGTTTTTTTTGTAATGTCTTCTTATATCAGAACAACAGATATCAGTATAAGTATTTTAGGTGTGTCTAAGTAGCATGATAACAACGTATCAACCAGAGCAGGAATCACAGAACTATGGGGCAGACTTTTTTTAAGTAAATTTTTAAATACTATTAAGTAAAATAATAGATTTTCATTAAGACAAGAAGAAAAATAGGGTAAAGCTTTTTTATAATGCTAGTTATTTATGCAACTGGTCTTCGTTCTTGCCTTGTTGTATTCATTTCCTTTAATTTGTTACTCCAATTAGTCGTCACTGGCTGAGCTCAAATAAGCTCTCCATGCTTTGCTGCTGAGGTGCCACCATTGAATGCTTGTTCATAGAGGCTGTTAAATATATGATGCATGTAATTCTACAGCATGGGAATACAACCTTTAATGATCAACTTGTGAATGGTAGGGTTGTATGTCTTTTCAAGGTCAGGGGAACATTTTTAGTGCCTATGAACTTCTTTTGCTGGCAGTTTTATTTGAAACTAAAACTATTCTTGTCCTAGAACCCAACATGATGCTGGTTCTTTGTATGACCATAGTAGTACTACAAGCTGTTGATATCAAATGCTCCAGACTTGCCACAAAGGACACCACTACCAGTACAAAACCAAATAAAATATATTCTTTACTGAGAGTCTAATTATACACAAATAGAAGATAATGATTACACTTATAATGCTCTTCTAATGTTTGAGTTAGAAGAATAAAAAAATAAAACAAAACAATGCATTTGGTATCTGCCCCTTGCAACAGTAAAGTTAAAAAAAAAGACAAATGGAGAGCGACAATTAAGTACAAATACAGTGCAAAAAGTTATCTCTGTTATTATGGCCCGTTGGGCCCATGTCCCCACATAAGGAACATTAGTGTCAGGGACAGCAATAGTAACCCTCGCCTCCATTTATTTGGTGACAGTGAAAACAACAGTAAACCCTCTCATTTGTATCATTTTAAGCAATGTAGATCACCCTCTTTGGTTTTTAGTTGTAGAGGTAAATTCAACCAGTGGCAGCCAAAAAACCCTCTCCCTACTAGTGTGCAGGTGCAGCAATTAGCAACTCCCTCCAATCATGTTCAGTTGGCGCCTACCTTGACCCACACTCTTGCCTTAGCTAAACCAGTCTGGCCAGAATACATTATGCTCACTAGAAAGAGTGCTGGGTAATGAAACGCAAAGAGTGCTCCAAAACTTGCCACCATGCTGCCACTCTGCATTGGGCACCGTCTTGTCCGTGGCCTCATATATACCAAAAGAGGACTGTATAGTGCATCAGTTTGACAACCCAACAACAAAAAACAAAAAAAGGCAAATTTTGCATCTATATGCTCAGATTTTCAAACCACACTACAGTACTTTTATGAATCCTTATTTGCAATGAGTATTTGCAAAATGGCTGTGGGACAGAGTTTTAAACTATAAACAAGGATTTAAACATACAAGGCAGTGAAGGAAAGCCATCATCTAATTGTAAAACCAGCATGAAGCTTCTAATGCGAATTGCACAGATTAATAGTATATTCATTGCTTGTGGATAAACCCTATCTAAGCAAATCAGAGCCTCAGAAATTCTACCTCTTCTTACCTCTACTAACAATACTGCATCGGAAGGATCTATTACCCTTCCCCTTCATCTCACACGTCTCCAACTCTGGTTAGCGAGAAAGCTCTCTAGCTAAAATACTCATAGACATAAAATTTTACTGCACAGATTGGGACACAATCCTAATTTCAGACCACAGCAAGCAACCCTGATCAATCATTCCCCAGGGAACTACAACTCAGATAACTGTAGTTGCTTCCCTTGGTTTGAGGCCAGCAGAGAGATTTTGGTTTTTATTGCTATTAATCTGAAAACAGAAGATTCTGCTGTACTTACACTGTAGACTCTGGAAATTGATTATCGAATAAAGATAAAAACCTGTCTAAATCTTCTGTTTTTGGGTGGACTATTGTCAAAATTCAGCAAGTATGAACACCTATCTCTGAACACTTAGTATTTGCAAAGGTAATTATATATACAATACCAAGGGATGATTTCTACCTAAAACATACCATACCTTATTTTCTGTTTGGAACAGTATATGTGAAATAGAAAAGGTTTGCAGAAACCTCCGAAGGTTTTTGGATAACTCAGGCATATATTCTAATATTTTTCTAACAAGTAGACACATGAGAATAGGGACCCCACCGGTATATTACAAGCTTACTTGTCCATCAACAGAAGACTTGTTCTAATATTTAGGGTTAAAGCTGAACTTCAGCAACTTGAAAGTACCCTCAAACCTCCATCAACTCTCCCTGTGTAGTGCCCATTAGTAGTTTTTAGTTATCTTGACCCTGTGTAATCCATTTTCTAAGCCCCTGTGAAATGATTACATGGACTGCAAAGGATCTATCCTTGGGAGCCAGAACGAGGAATACACAGTTTGTGCCAAGTTCTATGACTAGTGTCCAATCAGTGACAGGGTTGTCCCACTGCAGAGAACATGGGGACAGTCCGTTTTCTGCTGTCACAGCTTGTAATCCTACAGTTATTTCAGTATCACACACTGGGCCTAAATTATTAAAGATATTCAAGACTGAAGAAGATCTTGACTAGACTATCATGGGAGAACCTGAATTATCCAGCAAACCTGGAATGGATTTGGTTCAGTATTGAAAACATTTGTCAACTAGCAAATGATTTGTTGAAATCCATTCCAGGTTTGATAGATTACCCAATTACTAATTCCTTTCAGCACAGGAGAAGGCCATTTAGAACAGTGAAAAAAGAGTAAGGATGGATGTATTCAGCTTTACAATGGAACAGAAAGTTACTATACACAAATGTACTTCTCAGTCCAAAACAACAAATTCTTTTTCTGTAAATAAGCTCAGTGCTGCATGGGAGATTGCAACAATCTTCACATTCTGTTTAATTAGAACAAAAGCAAAAGGAAAACTAACACAGCATAAAGTTAAGTCTAGTCATTAGGTTTCTTGAAACTTTCTTGTTAGAAGTATAAGAGTTTCCAGTTTCCAGCTACTATAATGATCACAACTCTTAACGATTATCTTTTGCCTTAGATCATGCAACAACAGCTAGGCAGATTGTGACCATGAGCACAGAAAAGAATCTGCAAAAGTCAACAGTTTTTGCTGTGTTTGCTTTGCCTATAGTTCTTATTTAACCAGAAGTCCCAGTTATTAGTAGTCATAATGGCTGATTATTACTTTGCCACACATGCATGCTTATTTGTTGAAAAAAAAAACTGGGAGATCACCATAAATCTATACCATGTTTGAAAAAGGTTCTCAACATAATCGTCAAAGTTTTACATCCCTTCTCTTTCAAACACAATATCCAAAACTTCTTTTAGGGTTACCTTCAGTAGTACCAGGCAAATATTTAACTTCCTGTTATCATCAGAATAAAAAAAAATAAGCCAAATGCAATGCCATAGCTCTGAACAGTCGATCGCAATACTCGATGTAGGATGGTTCCTTTGTAGAGAAGCGTGGTGTATCAGTCGGCACATCCTAGCAAACATCACATGACCACCTTTACACTGTTATCAGTAGAATTCTTAGTTTGAATAGAATATTATCAACGTTTTCAACATACTAGGTACAAAATATCAGACTTATAATTAAGTCTGTTCATAACAGTCCACAGTAAACTGGATAAAATGATATACTATAATATATGTAATATTATATATTTTATATATCTATACTTTAAATCAGTTAGTCAAAGATTCATTATTCTATTATTATAATATTCCTGCGCTATTACTTGAAAGTTTTACTTAATATTTTATTAGAAATGGAAAAACTTATACTCTAGATCACAATATATCAACCTACGGAAACCTTTTAGCCATCTTTTACTGATTTACACCCACATGGAATAAAAATAGCAAGACTAACAAAAAGGTACCAGGTACCCTTGACTTCTTTCTAACATCTTTTTATTAGACAATATACTATACCAGTGAGCCCATATTTTGCTGAACATGCAAAATGCTCACCTTTACAATAAAGCAGACAAAAAGATAAAAAAAACGCCATAAAGTTTTCTCCTGAATGCAGAAAATTTAGAGAAAAAAAGTCTGAGCATCTTCTCAAATTTTATTTAACGCACCCTAAATTCTGAAAACGAATATGAATCACAAAAATAAAATAGTTGCACAGCCTTGTTTGGACAGCATTTTTTCCTAAAAAAGCAACATGAAAGAAATACAGCTGAGCCATGTAAAATACCAATTGACAAACTTTGCCGGACTCACCACAGCATAAAAGTTGTAAACAACTGAAGAACAAAATCAGCACTCTATTCATGCTGTCCTGATCCCATCAAGTAATCTATACAGATAGAAAACTTGACTGGTGAAATTAAGTTTGCCTTCTATAGTCTTTGATGCCCTGACCGTTTTTACAAATGAATGCTGCACTGAATGACACAAAAGGCAATGTTTACAGAGGAAGTGTTATTAAACTGACACAGTAATTTCACATTTCATGACAATGCCATCAATACATAACTAAAGAAATGTAGGTCTTTCATAAACGACTCAGTATCTTAGAGGAAGTCATCAAATTATTGCAGGCCTATTTCATTCCTCACTGTGCATGAACTATTTACCATAACAAAGCTTTCACATTTTCATTCTCTAAATAACAGTTGAAAAGCCTCAAACGATTTCTGAAATTTCTGGTCTCATGTGCCTACCCCTTGCTTTGTGGTGAGCTCCTGTTTTTAGCAGGAAAGGGTCAAAAGGGGCAGAGACGTTGGCAGTGAAAAGGACAGCCTTTGTGTTGTGTGGTTGGAGACATAAAGAATAAGCTTAGAGGGGAGTTTTGTAACATAGGGATTTTACTTAACCTCATTAGTTCCAGATGGGCCCTAATACAGTAATATCCCTCATGGCAATGAATTGGGTAATATATTGAAATGTCAGTTTTTAAACCAGAGAATACTAATGTTTGTGTTCTTATTTGCGCTTTCTTTAAAACAAAATCTTAACCGAGTAACAATAGAGAGACCTGTAACACAGTTCCACCCAGTAACTCTATACCAAAACTTCTCCGTTGGATTCACACATGTTGTGACTTCTAGGCTATCATCCTATTGTTTGTATATCTGAATCTTGTCAAACAATATTCTAAGGTAACTCATCAAATTGACACCATGGCTGGTTTGGTTGCAGTATTATTTCCTTTAGCCTGTGGGGTTTACCTTAACCATCTGGCCAGGAAAAAAAAAGATCAAAAAGTTATCTAATATATACTTTGTATATCTATGTTCACCATATGACTTGTAAAACAAGGTGTCACTGCTAAAAATAATAAAACAATAGTGTACATAATATTAACAACTAATAATAAACAAAACATAATAAATGTACTGTTAAAATGTAATAATAAATACTGTTATTTATTGTTCTAGAGTGTTTATGTTTATTTATTGGTGTAAGTAAACTAAAACCAGACTTCCTTTATTGTTTATTATATGCATTTTGTGCAATAATACAAGTACTGCTAAATTAGCATACAGATAGAATACATAAGTGATCACATACCAAGATATCAAATTTATTAGCTAGTTAGCAAATATAGATGTTTATGCATTAAAGTATTATCATTTTTATAAGACGTATGCCTCTAATACTATAATAATAGTGTTAGAGGTTCTGAAACACAGCATATACCATGGGTAAATGCCAACTACACTGATGTTTAGCTGTCAATAATAAAGGTTATATTTCAATGAACAATACATGTCTTTTTCTGCAGACAATCTTCTCATGATGCTCCTTTTAAGAGCACATAAGAGACACTTGAATGCCTTTATGGAAATTTAGGAGGGGTGGAACTCCTGTTTATCAAATGTAAAATGTTCTCCCTAATAAAGTAAAATAACCGTGATTTACATTTCCTAGCCAAGCCATTAATGTTGAGTTTTATATTTCACACACAAGTGCACTAAAAAGTAATAATACTAATGTTTGGTGTGCAGGCTTGTTACAATCAAATTAATGTGGTATGGTATTTTATTACTGATTACACTGGACTACAATCTACTCATGTATGATACGTATCTTCCAGAGAGATTATTCTGACTGTGCCACCTTCAGGAGGAAAAAGTTTCTAGGTCACTTTTATCCTAAAAGAACAATGGAATATACAGTTCTCTGTCCAGTTTGAGATTTCTATTTGATTTGGTACAAAAGCAGTGCTCTTATCCATGACAAGTTCTACACTACCACTACAAGTTAACTTCCTCTGGTAGAATATACTATATTAGGTATAAACTGACACTTCTGACATCTAGCTATAGTTGAGTAGATTTGTAACACCGCACACACCTCTAAAAATAACATGTGAATGTGATTCACAATGATACATGTGTGATGTAAATGAATGTGATGTTTTATACTATAAAAAAAATGTGGAAGATTAATCACTATGTTTGTTATGTAAGGAAAATAAAATATATGCATTTCATTTCTATTGGGATGATACACAGGGCCTAATTTTCTTGCATCCTCCTCCAAATTTTAGATTTTGTTTATAGGTGCTTTTCCATTCTAACCAATTTAGAAAGAATGGGCAAACAATTTTGCTCAAAAAAATCAATTATTGTAAAATGTTACAGAACGAACGGTAGCAAAGACAAAATGACTACATGTACAATAAAAGTATGACAGTAGCACGTAAATTGTCGGCAAAAAGACCTTTTTTATGAACATCCCTTTACTGTCTCTCTTGGATATTTATTACATATTTTATTGGGCCTAGGTTTTTACTACCTCTTTGTTTGGGTCACACACTCAATGGTATCTAAAGCATCAATCCTTGAGACGTTCAGTGATCTGTATTGTGTCAGGGCTTGAATTGTAATGGAGATGGAGAAGGTTGTATTATAAAAAAGTTGTGCCATGTTAAAACAAGGAGTAGTGGCCATAACATAATATAGTTCTGTTGTCTTGGAATTGGATAGAGTAAAAAATAAATTTTATGGCAGATTCTGAGGAATACATTGCGACATCAATCACAATTAAAACTTCATAGGCTCTGTTTTTTTAATGATTTTTTGGCCATGATGTTTGTGAAAGGGTTTTGTATTCTCTCCAAAAAAATTGCGTAAGGCCAAATATTTTTCTCACACCATAGTAATTCCTTGATTATCAACAAAGAATAAGTCACACCTAACATAATAAAAGCAAAAAATATTACCAAAAATTTCATTTTTTAATGGCATAACAAGATGGCACCAAGATGTTGTGTTAGGGCTACTAAGATTCAAAATATATATTTTTATATTTGTAGAAACATTTGCTTTATTAAAAAGTGCCCAACAGCTACTTAATATTTTCAGAATTAACTTACACAGTAACTTCTAAGATTAGTAACTACCAAAATTATCTGAAAAAATCAATGTTTCAGGACAAAGCTATTGTAACCAAAAACTAGCAGTAGTGGCAACCATCGCCTTGTTCCTGTAGCCATCTCCTAAAAGTGCACTTTTTTTATTTTTGTACCTTCTGGTCTGATTTTTCAGCCTTGATATACAAAAATGAATTACTATTCGGCTCAAAGTGTTTTAATGACATGAGGTTGGAGTTAAGGGACGTACATAGGTGAAAATGGCCCTACTAGTTGTATAAACTTTTAAATGGGCCTACATACGCAACCAAAATCAAATTTTCATTATAAGCCAGTTTATTAATTATTTTAACAAGCCGGATGAAAACATATCCCTTTTTTTCTGAGTGTGATTTTCTAGGTTTTGTTTCACAGTTGTTTTTTTTACCTTGGATTGTTTGCAGTGTAGTGGACCATCAGATAATACAATTCTACCCAAAAGACAAGAAAAGGTCACTAGAACACCAATATATCTTATAATTGTAACAACTTTTATTCTTGGCAAAGCATAGAAATTTGAATGCATAAGTGGAGAACTGATATTAAGGCGTATCAATAGGAACTTCATTTCTTTTGTATTGCAGTGCTTGGTTTCTGCAAAATACATTTTTTTCCCATGCACAGAATGACAGTTAATTAGTCCAAAGTGCGTTGTACATAATAGTGAATGACCTTCTTGTTTCTCTTTCATTGATCACCATTCAGTGGCTATCCCATCCTCTTATGAGTAATACAGCTATGAGAACGGTCTACAAAAAAGACAAATGATTGAGGTAGCCTGCACCCTAGCAGTTGTAATGTAATAAAGTCAGACTACTATTGCTCTTGACTCATTTCCAAGGCTCCAGGAACAACTTCCTAACAAGACATCAGCATAAACCCTGCAGCAACGCTCTGACCCAGGAGTCAACTCCATTCTCATCTCCTCCACAATATTATCAGTACTGCACAGCATGAGATCACTTTGGTGTACTGTAATACAGGGACCATACCAGAACACTAAAACTGCAAATTTTCTATTAACTTGCATATTAGTCAAAATAGCAGAAAATCTGTGAGAGCCAGCCTATAAAAGCAATATAGATGACATAACACAAAGACCCTCATTTGTAATGCAAGAGTATAAATGGGAAAAAGAAATATTATTGCAATATGTAAAGGATATGAAGGGTTTTAGTCCAGTCTTTAAAATCTTTTAATAATGCTTAGAAATTGATTAGTAAGTAAATGAAATATAGGGCAGAGGAATAGCATCAATAGCAATATATTCTATATACTGTGTTTGGAACTTATATCTGCACCAAGTGATTTTTAAAGGATTCCCATCACTGTTACCTATTTCTTTTAAACAAAACACATTCAAGTTATTTGAGACAGCTTTTATAAAACAAAGACCTTAGATCTGAAGAACAGTCAAGCCTGGTTCTTTGCATTGCACTTCATTTTCACATGATAGCTATTGTTATTTATTGATGATTGGCAGTTTTCTATGAATGCAGCACATATACAAAGACATGCATATGTTGTACTATTGGAGTGATGAATGCTGGTGTCACACACAAATGGCACTTTGATTGTCAGTGTTGCTGCCTAATGTGTGTTAGTGATAACATAATGTACATAAATAGCCATGAATTGGAAGATGGGGCTCACCTTCATTGCTTGGGCTAGCGATGGTCTTTGAGTGGGTGCTGGTGATAAGCCATATCCAAATGGTTATGGGGGTCCCAAATCCAGCCCAGATACCGACCGATCTAGAAGATCCACTATTACACCAGGGGAGCCCAGCAGCAGATTTGGCAGCACTGGCATGCAGCATCTTCTTTCAGCAGCAATCCTTTACAAAAAAGCCCTCTTGCCTGGCTGTGTCTATACCAGTCCTAGCAGCTGGCAACCCCTGCAATGATGGTCAATCCAAGATCTGATGGCTCTTCTTGTGTGCTTTTCTCTTACTGGGATGTGATCAGGTGTAAGGTTCTGTCTTCCCTTCCTCTCCTCCAAATAACCCTGATCAGCCTCCTCTCTCCTCCTCTTCCACACTTTGATTTGGACGCGTGTGATGGCTCAGAGCAGCCAGATGACGGGGGTGGAAGATGAGGGATGTGTCAGGATCAGCCCCCACACACTTTTTTATCCCCCCCAACCAAAAGTCAGACGTTCATCAGCAAGATTGTAGGATGGCTGGGATATAGGAGAGGGAGGAGGAGCAGGAGATTCTGGGAGAAGATCATCACATGGAAGATGTGACTGGGGTGCAGGCTGGGGAGAGGGAACTCTGTGACCTAGGGAGGAAAGGAAATAAACATGGACGAGGGAAGCCAGGATAAGTAAACATCCACAGCTCAGAGCTTCTCCAATGCTGCCTCTGCTGCTGCCATCCGTGCACAGCTCAGCTCTGCCAGGCATGCGGATCACACAGCCAGCTCAGCGGGGGCACATGTAAAGTCATAGGGAACTTCATACCCTGCACTGTACAGGACTGACACAGCACCACAACCTATGTGTGTCTATGGTATTACAATCTATGTGTGTCCACAGCACCACAATCTATGTGTGTCTATAGCATCACAATATATGTGTGTCCACAGCATCACAATCTATGTGTGTCTATAGCATCACAAT
>NC_092860.1:80996702-81009695 GCF_032062135.1 Pyxicephalus adspersus
CATCACAATCTATGTGTGTCTATAGCATCACAATCTATGTGTGTCTACAGCATTACAACCCTTGTGTGTCCACAGCATCACAATCTATGTGTGTCTATAGCATCACAATATATGTGTGTCCACAGCATCACAATCTATGTGTGTCTATGGTATTACAATCTATGTGTGTCTATAGCATCACAATCTATGTGTGTCCACACCATCACAATATATGTGTGTCTATAGCATCACAACCCTTGTGTGTCCACAGAACCAAGCCTGGATTACACTGCCAGCTCTGTGCACAGCATCCCAATATATGTGTGTCTATAACATTACAATCATTGTGTGTCCACAGCATCAAGCCTGGAATACACTGCCAGCTCTGTGCACAGCATCACAATCTATGTGTGTCCATAGCATCACAACACTTGTGTGTCCACAGCATCAGGAAATCAATGTGACTGCTAGGATCAGTCTAGCATGACAAGCTACATGGAATTTCTGTGCTCCTTTCCACAGCATCACAGGCTGTATGTAATAGTAATATATACTCTTCTCCACACCAACACAAGATGTATGTGATAGTAATATATACTCTTCTCCACACCAACACAAGCTGTATGTGATGGTAATATATACTCTTCTCCAACCTATCACAAGCTGTGTATGATGGTAATATATACTCTTCTCCACAGCATACCAAACTGTATGTGATAGTAATATATACTCTTCTCCTCACCATTACAAGCTGTATGTGATAGTAATATATACTCTTCTCCACAGCATCACAAGCTGTATGAGATTGTAATATATACTCTTCTCCACACCATCAAAAGCTGTATGTGATAGTATTATAAACTCTTCTCCGCACCATCACAAGCTGCATGTGATTGTAATATATACTCTTCTCCTCAAAGTCACAAGATGTATGAGTTTGTAATATGTACTTTTCTCCACAGCATCACAAACTCTATGTGATAGTAATATATACTCTTCTCCTCACCATCAAAGGCTGTATATGACAGTAATATGTACTCTTCTCCACACCATCACAAGCTGTATGTGATAGTAATATATACTCTTCTCCACACAATCACAAGCTGTATGTGATAGTAACATATACTCTTCTCCTCACTATCACAAGCTGGATGTGATTGTAATATATACTCTTCTCCACACCATCACAAGCTGTATGTGATAGAATTATATATTCTTCTCCTCACCATAACAAGCTGTATGTGATAGTAATATATTGTAATATATACTCTTCTCCACAGCATCACAAGCTGTATGTGATTGTAATTTATACTCTTCTCCACAGCATCACAAGCTGTATGTGATAGTAATATATACTCTTCTCCACAGCCTCACAAGCTGTATGATATTGTAATATATACTCTTCTCCACACCATTAAAAGCTCTATGTGATAGTACTATAAACTCTTCTCCTCAACATCACAAGCTGCATGTGATTGTAATAAGTACTCTTCGCCACACCAGCACAAGCTGTATGTGATAGTAAAATAAACTCTTCTCCACACCATCACAAGCTGTATGAGATTGTAATATATATTCTTCTCCACACCCTCACAAGCTGTATGTGATAGTAATATATACTCTTCTCCACACTATCGCAAGCTGTATGCTATAGTAATATATACCCTTCTCCACAGCATAACAAGCCGTATGTGATAGTAATATATACTCTTCTCCACAGCATAACAAGCTGTATGTGATATTAATATATATTTTTCTCCACAGCATAACAAGCTGTATGTGAAAGTAATATGTACTCTTCTCCACACCCTCACAAGCTGTATGTGATTGTAATATATACTCTTCTCCACACCATCACAAGCTGTATGTGATAGTAATATTTACTCTTCTCCACAGTATCATAAGCTCTTTGTTAAAGAAATATATACTCTTCTCCAAGACATAACAAGCTGTATGCTATAGTAATATATACTCTTCTTCACAGCATAACAAGCCGTATGTGATAGTAATATATACTCTTCTCCACAGCATCATAAGCTGCATGTGATTTCTGTGCACCTTTCTAAAGCATTAGAGGCTATATGTAAATTCTATACTCTTCTTCACACCATCACAAGCTGTATGTGATAGTAGTATTTACCCATCTCCATACCATCACAAGCGTAATGCGATTGTAATATATACTCTTCTCCACACCATACCAAGCTGGATGCGAATACAAAATACGCTCTTCCCCACACTATTACAAGCTGTATATTATTGTAATATATACTTTTCTCTACACCATTCCAAGCTGCACGTGATTGAATATATACTCTTCTCCACAACATCACAAGCGGTATTTGATTGTAATATATATCCTTCTCCACACCATAACAAGCCGTATGAGATTGTATTATATTCTCATCTCCACACCCTAACAAGCTGTATGTGATTGCAAAATATGCTCTTCCCTACACTCTTACAAGCTTTATTTGATTGTGATGTATACTCTTCTCCACACCATAACAAGCTGTATGTGATTGAAATATATACATTTTCTCCATACCTTAACAAGCTTTATATGATTTCAATATATACTCTTCTCCACACCATCACAAGCTGCATGTAATTACAAAATATACTTTTTTCTTCAACATCACAAGCTGTATCTGATTGTTATAATTTACTCTTCTCCATAGCATCACAAGCTATATATTATTGTAATATATACTCTTCTCCACATCATTACAAGCTGCATGTGATTGTAATATATACTCTTCTCCACACCATCACAAGCCTAATGCGACTGTAATATATATACTCTTCTCCACACCATGACAAGCTGGATGGGAATACAAAGTATGCTTTTCCCCACACTCTTACAAGCTGTATGTGATTGTGATATATACTCTTCTACACAACATCAAAAGCTGAATGTGATTGTAATATATACTTTTCTCCAGACCGCCACAAGCTGCATGTGATTGTAAAATATATTCTTCTCCACACCATCACAAGCTCTATTTAATTATAATATATACTTTTCACCACACCATCATAAGCTGCATGTGATTTCTGTGCTCCTTTCTACAGCATTAGAGGCTGTATGTAAATTCTATACTCTTCTCCACATCATCACAAGCTGCATGTGATTGTAATATATACACTTCTCTTCAACATCACAAGCTGTATCTTATTATAATATATACTCTTCTCCACATCATCACAAGCTGCATGTGATTGTAATATATACACTTCTCTTCGACATCACAAACTGTATCTTATTATAATATATACTCTTCTCCACACCATCACAAGCTGTATACAAGTGTAAATTTTACTTTACTTCACACCATAACAAGCTGTATGTGATTGTAGTATATACTCTTCTCCACACTATCTCAAGCTGTGTATCAATGCTAATCTTGTCTCTATAGCATCACAATCTGTATGTGATTGTGATATATACTCTTCTCCACACCATAACAACCTGTTTGTGATTGTATTATATACTTTTTCTTCATACCTTAAAAAGCTACCGTACATACGATTGTAATATATACTCTTCTCTACACCATCACAAACTGAATGCAATAGTAATATATACTCTTCTCCACAGCATCACAAGCTGCATGTGATTGTAATATATACTCTTCTCCACACCGTCACAAGCTGTATGTCATTGTAATATATATTCTTCTCAACAGCATTACAAGCTGTATGTGATTGTAATATATACTCTTCTCCACACCTCCTCAAGTTGTTTGTGATAGTAATATATACTGTTCTCCACAGCATCACAAGCTGTATGTGATTGTAATATATACTCTTCTCCACACAGTCACAAGCTGAATGCAATTGCAAAATATGCTTTTCTCTTCAACATCACAAGCTGTATCTGATTGTTAGAATTTACTGTTCTCCATAGCATCACAAGCTATATATTATTGTAATATATACTCTTCTCCACATCATTACAAGCTGTATACGATTGTAATATATACTCTTTTCCACAACATCACAAGCTGTATGTGACTGTGATATATACTCTTCTCCACACCATCTCAAGCTGTGTGTCAATGCTAAACTTGTCTTTACAGCATCACAACCTGTATGTGATTGTGATATATACTCTTCTCCACACCATACCAAGCTGTTTGTGATTGTAATATATACTTTTTCTCCATACCTTAACAAACTGTATAAGATTGTAATATATACTCTTCACGCCATCACAAGCTGTATGTGATTGTAATATATACTCTTCTCTACACCATCACAAGCTGAATGGGATAGTAATATATACTCTTCTCCACAGCATCACAAGCTGCATGTGATTGTAATACATACTCTTCTCCACACCGTCACAAGCTGTATGTCATTTTAATATATATTCTTCTTAATAGCATTACAAGCTGTATGTGATTGTAATATATACTCTTCTCCACACCTCTTCAAGCTGTATGTGATTGTAATATATACTGTTCTCCAAAGCATCACAAGCTGTATGCAATTGTAATATATACCCTTCTCCACACCATCACAAGCTGAATGTGATAGTAATATATAGTCTTTTCCACACCATCACAAGCTGCATGTGATTGTAATACATACTCTTCTCCACACCGTCACAAGCTGTATGTCATTTTAATATATATTCTTCTCAATAGCATTACAAGCTGTATGTGATTGTAATATATACTCTTCTCCACACCTCTTCAAGCTGTATGAGATTGTAATATATACTGTTCTCCAAAGCATCACAAGCTGTATGCAATTGTAATATATACTCTTCTCCACAGCATCACAAGCTGTATGTGATTGTAATTAGTTCGGGGCTTTTTTTTTCAATGACAGAGGTTCCGGCAAGTACTAGTTGACCAGTGGGAAAGCATAGCAGTCAGATATAGCAGGATCCTAGATATTATATATATATATATATATATATATATATATATATATATATATATATATATTTGTACTAATATATAGGCAGTACCTAGAAACACTTAAGTGCCAAGAGGTGTGTTACTATTTTTCACCAGGAATTCAAGACAACATAAATATAGATCATGGTACTTTTGAAGGAAAGGAAAGAGGGACCCTTAAAATTTTGGTGGTCCGTGGCTCTGACCGGTGTGCCCCCGAGAGGGGTCAGAAGAAGGACCACGCTGGGGGGATGCACAGGTCAGAGCCGTGGACCATTGCCCCGGTACGGACCGCAGGCTCAGGACAGTGCGCGTGTTGTGTTTCTGGACACAACCCACCCAGAGAGTGGGCAGGGTTCTGGCATCATGACGTCACTATGGAGGAAGTTTTTTCCCTTTGAGTGACACCCGGCTCCCAGCGCATGCGCGGTCCAGAGCCGGTAAATTTGGTGGCCCATCGGCCCAAAAAGCAGCCACTGGGATTAAACTGGCAAATACTTTTTTTTACATTTTCATAGTAGCTTTTCAAAAAATAAATGGAAGAATTTAGAGACTGTATGAAATGGATGAATGGAAGTCCCTTCAAAGCAGGCACAATTGGAAGGTATATTGTAGGTACACTTAACATTCCTAAATGTTCTCCATAACATAAC
The DNA here is from genome assembly GCF_032062135.1 of Pyxicephalus adspersus. Taxonomy (NCBI): domain Eukaryota; kingdom Metazoa; phylum Chordata; class Amphibia; order Anura; family Pyxicephalidae; genus Pyxicephalus; species Pyxicephalus adspersus. Next base: position 81,002,245 of record NC_092860.1, read on the forward strand.
AAATCTTCACTGTCAATTATAGAAGGCTTGTGTCAATTAGCACTTCTATGACTGGGTTTTCAGCAGTATAACACATCTCACATAATTGCAAAGAGATTAGTTAGTGCATGAATGGCTTGTACATTTCTTAAAAAAACTGTGAATATGTAAATTGCACACAAGACATAAGCAAGCTAAGTAGTCAATAAGGTGAAACGGATTCACATTGAAGTTAATAAACAGATAACTAACAGGATACTGCTACAAATGTACAGTATTAAATCACGAGGCCTATGACAAAACAACAAAGGACAAATGTTCTCCAAGCTGGAGCTTCCCATATTGGTTTATTGCTAGAAAATGCTAGAAAATGGCTTAAAGTCCCAACTATTAAAGCAACCATTCATAAAACATGAATCTGAAATGGCATTGGTACATTTTACATGAAAGTCATTATATCCTACAAATGCTCTACAATATCGTATAATGGCCAATATGTCCAGAGCTACTCCTCATTAATCTATAATTTACTCTAATTCACCCTAGCTAACTCCTTCCTCTCCTTTTTCTCTTGTATATTATTTTACTGCTGACTTTTTATTAACTTAAATATGATTTATTTGTTTTGGGCTTTTATGCATTCATGTTTGTAAGTTTAAAAAACACTAAAATTAAAAAGAAATTGTAGTGTCATTACAAACAGGACAGATGATATAGTACAATGTGATTTTTTTTTTCAACATTAACATCAGGGAGTATATTTTTAAAGCACATTTGCTGGCTTTTACCAAGCTTTCACTGTAAATGAATCTTCCAAGTGGATGCCTGGTTAAAGTTATGTTTTCAAAATATTACCCTAGTTGTTTAAAAAACTAGCAATGATGAAATCAGGTAATAAAGCACTTGTGTTTGTCTTAAAAAAAACAACAATCCATATTACAAAGTCCACTATTATTGTCTTTTCCAGAAGCAAAGACCAGTGATTCAGAAATACTATAAGGGCAATTTACTGCCTCGGGATCATACTGTTGACCCTCAATGTGACATCATCATACCATTCCATGAAAAATGCAGGCTGTAATAGTGACTTGTACATCATGGTTCTCTAGGTGGCATTCTAACTCTGGCTACCAATTTCCTAAACCAGGATGTACCCATTTTTTTATTAACTATCTCTAAGGTCTGTTTGTACATTTGTACACATACCTCCGAAACTTTAGAATGTGAAAAAGAATGACACCTCAGAGAAATGAAGACCTAAGGAAGACTGAGTGCTGTTGTAAAACATGGGTGTGAATAAATGTACTGAAAATTTCAGTTGTGGCTGGCTTTTCTCACAAATACAGTAGTCACGTATGCCACTAACCTTTGGATCATTACAAAATGTTCCCTAATACAGGCATACAGTTATACAGGTAGAGATAAACCTTAGCACAAAGAATGTTTTAAAATGTAAACTCTTTCATTATACAAGCCTTTCTCTGCACAAAATATAGACAGACAGCTATTATTTGTTGGTCCTACCTAACAACTTCATAAAATAGTTCCAGAATACAAAGCAACCAGCTATTGTATGGCCAAAAAATACCATTGCCAGGAGTGTGTAAAGTACAGCACAGCTTACAGAGTGCAGCAGTCAGGGCTATATAACATAAACCACAGCACATACAGCAGTTAAAAGTATGTAATATACAAAACAGCTTATACAATGCAAAGATCAAGAGTATCATACAAAGCAATGTTCAGGAGTATGTAACATGTACTGCCTGCTGGTCAGCGGAAGGCAAAAATGTCCTGCTCTTGCAGTAAACGTCATGCTTGGAGGGATGGAACCAGTAGAAGGCACTATGGCTAGCATAATGGGTAAAGCCCAGAATTTAAGCAAGAGCCTGGTCTTCTACAGATCCTTTTTTAAGTGAGGGTGGGCAGAACAATGTGCGGTACCAAATCAACAGGCAAGGAACAGTCAAAGAAGGCTGAGGTCAAGGCAGACAGCTAACAAGCGAGGTCAGATACATAGCCAGGGGTCAACTACCAGAAATAGACTCTGGAGACATGGGGGGCACTGAAGACATAGGGGAGCACAGGAGACACAGGAAGACACCAGAACAGCAATAAAGGAAATACACAAGGGAACAGCAGACTGGACAACAATGTGTTACAACAAGAGGGCTGTGAATCACACAATAAAGCGACAGGTGAGAGGAAACACTTGCAGAGCTAGGGGGTTCGGCAGTAGTCTGTAGTCACATTTTTTGAACGCCTAGTGCAGTCTTAGCCAGCTAAATGGCCAAGGGCCTATATCCTGATTTGTCTGCGGGAGGGGCGATACTGATTAAACTTGGAAGAGCAGGCCTGCCTGGGGTCAGAACTTCCTGCAAGCACAGGAGAGAGGTGCTGGCATTTTAGTGAGGAGGAGATATGTGTTACAGTAAATGGGAGAAAAAACATAAAGTTGTTAGTGGTCAGTAGCAGAGGAAAAAACTTTTGTTGGTGGATGAAAGAATTTTCCTAAAAGCAAATCCAATTCTCACATGCTGACATTTTTAGCTGTAAGAAATGAAAACATAGGAGAACATTTTTCAATAGGACAATTGGTGACAATAATTTAATGGAGGTTTTTTTTTTGCATATCTAAGGCAAAATGACTGTGCCGAGTGATAGCCCATCATCAATCCACATTCTGTCACTATTCCCCTGATGTAGAATTCCACCCTGAATAGGCTTTGGTGTTGAATGGTGTTGGTAGTTGACAATACACCCCATCCGCCATTAGCCGCTCAAAACTGTCACAAAGGAAAGCCGTGAATCCCCATAAACTGAAGTCCTGTAGATGCAAGAAGGTATCAAGTGAGTGCGGGTGGGGTATTGAGCTATCGGGAGTTATTCTCACTGTACAGCAGCAGAGACATATCTTTTTCCTCTGCACTACCTTATTCAGTTGAGTTTTATTTTGTTGAGTTGATTATTTAACATATTACATGTTGAATATTTTAAGTTCCATATTTCTTTTGCACAAAGTGTTTAAACAATAAAGTTTACTAATGGAAACAGCAAGTGGACTTTTTGGATAATTTGATCTTGCAAAGAGTGTAATTGGAGACGAGCAGTCCAGTCAGCAAGCCTAATTTACTAAAATTTAAAGTGTAGTGAAATGAATTGATGACCGTTTCACTTCACTGAACTTTATCTAACCTCCCCGTGTTTTGTACTTTAACAAATCAAGGCCAGGGAGTCATGTGCTCCAATCAATTCAGGTGTCATGACAATGATCAGTTATGGTTGCTTGATCTCAACAAAAGTTCAAAGCTGAACTCCATGCAAACTGCTTGAAAATACCTGCATTATGTGTTTGTGTACTGTTTTATCCGTAATATATTTTGTAATGTTATCCAAGAATAGTTGCAAAACACACAGCCCTACTAATCAGTTAGGGCATTGATCTTCCTTGATTATTATTACAGCTTCCTAGGTCAGCTCCCTGGTCGTTGGATGGAAGCAATGATGCTGATATACTGTTCAGTAAGATAACTGAGGGCAGAGAATTGACTTTAGAAACTGAATTACTGAACAAGGAAGATTAACTGCTTAAATTGGCTCTGCTGCTATTTTAAGAGAGAAAAAAGTATGTCTTCCTGCAAATACTCACTAGTCCCATCACCCATGCTGCCATGAAGAGATAAAGTTTGCTGAAGAATCTTTAGCATCTAGCACCTTAGGATGTGTAATTTGTCTGGCCCTCCACTGTGCACTGTGATTCTTTCTGCTAATTTCTACATTACTACAGGACACAGCAGTAATAATGGCGTTAGCCAGAGGGAGCCAGGTATCTGACACAGCTAGAAGAGTGTTAGATACTGAAGAGCCTTCAACTGGCATAGCTTTTCAAGAGTGTTAAAGAATCAGATATGTCTAGGTAAATTTAATAAGCCACAAAACACATCTGCTATAAAATGGGCATGATTTATTAAAGCTCTCCAGAGCTGGAGAGGATACACTTTCATTAGTGAATCTGGGTGATCCAGAAAACCTGGAATGGATTTCTTAAAAGTTATTTGCTGTTTGCACATTTTTTCAATCCTGCACCAGATCCATTTCAGGTTTGCTGCTGAGAGTATTGACTCACACAAATTGAGCTAGATTAAAAATGTCATTATTGGGTTGAAATAAGACAATGGAAATAGGCATCACAAGAGCCCAGCCTCTAGTGAATCCTGAACTCTAACTAAATTTCTTGGGTCTAGATCCAGAATTAACAAAACAATGGATAACAAGGGGAAGGGCATCAGAAACCTTTACTAAGCATACCATTTGTAGTAGCAGACTAAGGAGGTCCTACTTTGTAATTTTTACAATAAGTTAAAATGTACAAATCCATTTGGTTTTCTTTAGCGGTGTTGATCTGACACTCGCAAATCGTGCCAAAGTCAGATTCAGCTTTTTCTTCCAAATGAAAAATTATCCCATAAATATACCTTAGTCACTCTCTGGCGATAAGAAAAGATTGGGAATCATTGTGAAACTCTAGCAAAAATACACTCGTTGAACATGTTATCATGTGCTCTGTACCCATATAATGATGCAAAAAGGCAAGCTGTGAATCATGGTATTGCAACCTTACATACCATAAAGCAAGCGGATGAAAAAATTAGATGCATAATCAAAGCAACTTTGACCACAGAATGATTTCTTGTGGCAATTTCAGCATTAGCTGGCCATTTAGGGTTTTAATGAAATAAAGTTTCAAAAGTTTGCCAAGATTTGTTTTAGCAAAGAAATGATTTTTAAACATAGGAAAGAATAGATTTACACCCAGGGCACATGATTGAAAAACATTGGGGATTTTCAGGATGAAGGCAAAGCACAGCAGAATCAACATGCCTTTAGGTATCCTCTCTGTGATGCAACTCACAAACCTGCTGTAACAAGGTGGACGTATTTCAGGTACCAGTGTCAGGTGAAGTTAAAGAATAGCACAAAACACTCACCTTATCTTTATTGGATATGTACAATGGGTTTAAAACAGCAACAGTTCTAACTGCAAGATCACATGACTCATTTGTTACATTATAATGTGTTTACATTATATTGTGAAAAAAATTGCAATTGTTAGTATGAGATTATTTTTTATATATTACCAGCTGCTTTCTTGCTCATGACCCATCGGGGCATAACCGCCACAACTTTCTTCTTATTAGGTCACTCCAACCCAAACAAGTGTGGGAAGGAGGACACAAGATGTTTGCAAGGGCACAGACAAGACAGTTTACACAAATCCACCTGTAATTCCACAATACTTGTGTTTTGGTTTTCCATGTTTTTGTATTCAACTAGCTAAAAAAGATTCATTCTTAGATGGCTCTCTAGTCAGAAAGCTCTACCATTCCTGCTACACAAACTTACATATAAAAAGTAAAAAAGTTTTTAAAAGTTGGTCCTTGAAAATAATAAAAAAACTACATATGTGCAAAACATATATACATACTCTTTTAACCATTACCATCATCCCTGTTATTTTCTACTTATTGATCTGATATATGAATTGAACATATTAAATATTAAAAAAATGACAACTTTACAAAACAGCTTTTTGAAAATTAGCTTTAAAACATATGGATAAAAGCTGGATGATCTAATTCCTGTCAGTGTTATCTTTTTTCACAACCAGTGTAACTTTAATTTTTCCAAGACAGCTTGCCCTGCATGTTAATGTGCAGAAAATATAAATAAAGGCATGTGAAAAAGATAAATTATTAATGTACTTAACACCATCATTGTTGGTATTAAATCATACAGTTACCAGAATATGCAATATTATTACTGGTTCATTGTAAAATAAGCATTGTGTATATTTTCAATGTATCTTTTAAAATCAGCTTGAAAGGTAAACTATTCTCATTTTACTGCAATTTAGAATACAGTGTGATTCTAAATAAATTTAGGATATATAATTATAATATAGTGTTCTTCCATAATGCATTCTGTTGGAGTAATTTAGCTGCTGCTACATTGAAGGAATGAAATGTTGCCAAGATCAAGGAAAGTGGTCAGTTTATGAAATAAATCACGCACTCTATAACACCCCAGGGAGAGATGTACAGTATTTTAGTTTTACAGATTTCTTGATAAAACAGTTATAAAATGATCAACTTCTACAGAAATGAATGAGTTTCATAAATACATTTTTGTCCTTTTTACACTATAACCTTGATTTTAGCTTAAATATGATTTGGTCCTAACGGCATGCACCAAAATATACCTATACAAACCTCAGTTGGGCTGCAGAGTGAGATTTGCAGCCAAGACCCAGCTCAGGTATTTCCCTTGACTATAGCAGTGCAATGGACATAGACGTTATAGATGCTGAGGCACAGTGCACTGCGACCTATAGAGGAGGGATTGTTAGAAAAGGGGACTATTTGGCTACACTTTCAAAGGGCACACACATGGGCGAGGTAGTGCTTGGGAGCAGTCTAGAGAGGAATATTTAAATAAATACATAAATAAATAAATAATGAAATATTGAATGAAGCTACATACTGCCTACACCAACATGTATCCTAAACATTAACCCAGTATATTTCACCGACAAACTACTGTTGAAGCTTTATAATAAATATTCTTCAAATGAACTACACATTAACCTAATACACTGAAACATGCAACCCAAGACAGTGAGCAATTCACAGCATTCAACCATCTATAACGTCTATGTCCATTTTCACTCTACCCATATACCCTACTATATCCATCACATTCAGGTTAATTCTTCACATTAGTTGTCAGCTACTGATGTTGTATTAGAAGACATGGCTCATGTTTGGCCTTTTAATTATCCATAAGGTTTTCAGTTAGGTCAAATTAAGACGTTATCTACTTGGCTTTCTGAATAGTCATACTGGAACAAAGAAGGGCCTTTCCCAAACTTTTGCCAGATTTAGGATGGTATTTTGTAACCCATCACAGGTCCACATACTTGGCAATATAGTATATGGCTTTGTTCAGGATGTGATTTCAGCTTCTACTCATACATTATGCCCCTTAATAATTGGTATTTGAGGGAATACTGCAATACAATTCAATCAGAGGTGATTATTTGACTTGACAAGAGCACAGTAGCATTTTGAGTATATATTTTATGAACCCGGAAGGTGGCATATTTTCATAAACTATAGAGACTAGCTCTAGTACCTTTACTTATCCCAGAATGGTCAATAGCATATAAAATGATGTTGTAATTAATACATTTTTCATTTTAAACACAATGCCCCTGATTCATCATTGAAATCCGCGATCGCTGGAAGCGCGATAATACGCGCGACCCGCGATCGCGGATTACCGCGGTCCGGGACTCGAGTGCGCGCGTCCACTCACATCCTGAATCTGCCGTCCGGATTTCTGCCATGCGCAATAGGGGTCGCGAATCTGCCAATTAAGGCAATTACATTTCAGCTGCGCAATTAAGGAGGATC
>NC_092860.1:81013437-81024201 GCF_032062135.1 Pyxicephalus adspersus
TGTCGGATAAGCGCGGCTCCGTGCGCGAGTTTTTCCGGTTGTTGAATAGCGCGATCGCGCACGATTCCGGATCGCTAATACGAATGCGCGACCGATAATCCGATTTTGCTTGATGAATCAGGGGCAATGTGTGTTTGAACTTCAGAAATCATATAAGTATTTTTTAATAATATTTGTGACTGTATACAATAATAAATTCAAAAGCAGTATTAAAAACAATCTCAATATGAGATTTTCAAAGAGGAACAATTACTGTAAGCAACCAAATTGTAATCATGATTATAGTCCAGTATGTTCTTATGCATTTATATATCTAGCATTGCTTTTCTTTTTCACTAGGGTTTTTTAGTACCAGACAGAAAAGAAAATAATAGCATGTGAGCGTCCAGATGTTTCATGTGATTATGCCAGCTAGTGACATTAAGCCTAGTAACATTGAAAGCATTCGGTGAAGGTGAACAGAAATCTGAGGTTATTAAACTGTGGCATAAAACACATTTTTCTTATCTTTTAATGGCAGTAATTAAATTGTTTTATTCACAACTAAAAAGTGTTGATGTTTATCAGAAAAAGTGCACTTAATAATGGATAGTAGAAAATAATGCATGCAGCTCCAGTATTCAATACTAGAGTAATTCTCTGGTTTAATGTTGGGGTTACAGTATATTAAAAATCAAATTATTCTGGCATAACAAAAACAGAGATAAGAAATTCTTTTTTTATATGTAAAAACTCATGATGGTTGATGTTCAAATCACAGTTTTAGATATGGAGACTGCAATTTTACAACACAATTTTATACTGTAAAAAAAAGAGAAAGAACAGAGAAAGCACTCCAAAAAAAGTGTTCAATTATCAGAGGTTTATTTATGCAATTACGGTTAACAGTAATATAGTGCAACAATGAATTGTTACCTTCTATTTAATTCAGGTAAATACTATTTTTTTTTATAAATTGTAGGTTTTATTATAAATTTTGAATAAGTTACATTCTAAAACACCAGGAAAGCTTAGTTTGTCCCAATTTCCAAACAATGGACATGGCATGTGAAATTTAAAACCTAAAAAGTGCTCTGGGTTTAAAGGTACAGAGTTGAAATGGTTAAATACTCGATTTTTCCTGAATTTCTGACATGATCTTCATAGTGTATTACTTTTTCTAAAGAAAATAAAATAAAAGGCCTGATTTATTAAAGCTCTACAAAGAGAAGAATTACTTTCATCAGTGAAGCTGGGTTATCCAACAAACCTGGAATGGATTTCCATAAAGTTATTTGCTATTTGATAGAAAATGTTTTCAATCCTGGACCAGATCCATTCCAGGTTTGCTGGATCACCCATCTTCACTGATAAAAGTGTATTGTCTCCAGCCTTGGAAAACTTTATTAAATCAGGCCCAAAGTATGAAACAGCAAAATGTGTGCTAGCTACATAAAGCTGAATACATTGCAATTGTTTTTGCAAATGAAAGTCTTTGCAAATATTACTATTATTAGATTAGCAATGTGATACTTTTGCAATGTGTGTTATTTTACCATTGTTCAACATAAGTAAAATAAGTTTAGGAAGTACTCATATGCCGCAGTTTCAATACAAATGCTGTCTTTCCCTGCATCACCTCTCTTCTTTACTTGTTAAGGTAATAGATGAAATCATCTTCATCCGACAAGTAAAGTCCACTGTGGGAATTAGCATATTAATACTACAGAGTTGGGAGGATGTAAAGGGGCTATCCTCTATGCAGATTGGAGATGTGCCATGGCTCCAGTAGCTACAATATAATAAGTGAGTGCACAAGGTCCCAGATCCAGAAACACGCAAATGGACTCCAATTTGAAAGATTTCACCTATTTTCTCATTCTAGTGACAACTCAAACATTTAATAAATATAAATCATATAAAATATTATTGCGTATAGGTTTTTTACATGGTTGGATAATTGAAGTGAACAGTGCACAAAATTCCAACCTTAGTAAAGTAGTGGGAGCTTGGTTTAGTAACCTAGAAGTTGTTCACTTTACAAAGTATTTGCCCATTTTACCTAGTAAATAGAATAAAGGTCTGTTCATATGGAATTCTCAGTTATTTACAGGAGAAAAAAAAAGATTTCTGCTTGCTAGCTAAAAGCTATGTGAACACAGCAGTTCTATTTTCCAATTTTCACCCATTTTTAGAAAAGAAACAGGTAAGAAGAGAGAGAGACAGCATGAGAGCAGAATAGAACTAAATATAAACATTGTTCTATGACTAGACACATTTCAGGTACACAGGGGGCCTAAGTACAACAGACTGCCGAACAGTTTTTCACTATTCACTGTCTTTGTCACCTCACCTGCTGAAAAAAATAATGACGAGGAAGTAGGACAAACAATTGATATATAAATATAATGAAGGGTTGAAGATACGCCTTTTTTATTCTTTAGTAATACCATTAGTGGATAGGAGAAAAGCTTCAATGATTTATTCTTTAAACTAATTCACATAGAAAACCTCTTGCCCATTACGGGTACTTTAAATTAGGAAATTGCCCACATAAAAGGTATGCATTCACAATGAAAATTGAACTTATTTTCATTAGTTGCAATGAGGATAACAATTCTAGCATATCATGGCATTGCATGTCAACAAGACATACCGGTACATGCAAATGTGTTAGCTTACAGGGTCTCTTGGATGTTGTGGATAAATGCTCAGGCAGGGTCACAGGAACTGGCTCTGAAGAGCTATGGAACAGAGAGGGATAAAGCAACGGGCATTGGCACTGGAACTAGGGTTACAAATGCCAAAATTGTGACTAGGCCTTTTGCTAACAGTGGCCTTTCTCATCACTGAGCAATCACAGGAGCAAAGTGACAGTGACTGCTCAGCCAAATCTATTATTGTAAACAGAGCCAGAGGAGGAAATCTTTCCGTACCCTGACAGCCTCTAAAACAATGTTTCTTGACCAGGGTTCCTTCAGAGGTTGGTAGGGGTTCCTTGATCAATGAGCAATTTGTGTCTTTCAGGTCAGCCTAAGTGGCACCTTTTTGGCTATTTGTGGGTGACATTTTTCACACTAGGCAGCAGTGTAAAAGGAATTCTTCCCACTTACCACCATGCTAGTATAGCACATTGTTAGGATCTGTAGATATTTATTATAGCAAAGATTCTGAAAGGTATTTCAAGTTCTGAAAGTTATTTCAAGTGTCCCCCCTGTTAAAAAGGTCTGCTCTAAATCAAAACATTACAGGTCTGCCACTAAGGGGAAGGAAGGTCTGTCATTTAGAGTGGTGTCTGTACCAAAGATAGGAGGGTGTATACTTATAAAGTGAGGGGTCTGTCACTGAGAGGGTTTCTACAATGACTAAAAACATGATGTAATGTAGAACCTGGCAGGGGAGGGGGAGCTTTCTTTTGCGGGCTATTAGCTTAGCACTTGCACTGTGGGGAAAATATGCCACTGAACTGAAATATCCACACTGAAGAGGGGTCTGCATGGGGTCGGTAATTCTGTTACTGATTGTGAGTCTGCATTGAGCGGCAGTCTGTGTGTCACATAGGGTGATCCTGTCCCTAGTTGGAATTCTATCACTAGGAAGGGGTGTGCACTGGAAGGCTGCTGCAAAGGTTGGTCTGTCACTAAGTGGGATTCTACACTGAGGATGAGTTTGTATTGGCAGGGGTCTGTAATCGATTGTGGGTCAATGGAAGTTTGTCAGAGTGGTGCTCTGAGCTGTGCTGTGAGTAGATGGGGTGCAGAGTTGTGGCGGTGGGCTAGGTGCAAAGATTTTTAATCATAGACCAATGCTTTTTAACTTTTCCCCTGGCACCATGCACCACCTGGCAACAGAAATGACCCTCACGTGAAGCAAAGCTGACACTTTAATTTCAACATTTAGTCACAGTCATGGCTACAGTGCATCATGACACATGTCTATCTAATTAATGTGGGCTGGGACAGCATTCTATTCACAGCAGTGGCATCGCACGCCTCCTGACCCTGAAACTTATTGTATTCCATTGAAGGGAACTTCCACACAGCTGACACCCCACTTCTTCTAAACTATACTTATAGATGACTGTAAGTGAAGATAGCTTGGAAAGTATTAAATATACAAACACTTTGCAATATTTAAGTGAAGGACAAGTGTCCCTAAATACAGTCAATAACAATATAGAAAGATGAAAGGTAATCCATGAGACATTATCACATTGAATATGCTTTTTATCATAGAATTTCAGATTTTGTTTATTTCATTTCTGAATTCTTTCTTTGATGTACAGGTCACCTTAGAAAACAGAAATTACTGATTACACATTTAGTCTGTGGCTGAATTCCAGACAAATAAAGCATAATGCAGAATAGTATTTTTATATCTGGATGTAGACATAATATTGCATTTTCATGTTTAAAGCCTTTGTAATTTTTGATAGCTTATGCACATGACATTTAAAAAATTCAAGGCAGAGCAAGCTGCCCTGTTGATAGAGCCATCACACACTAAATATAAACATGCTATAAAGTATACAGCTTCTACAAGTACACATGATTAGGAAGCTGCATGTGATTTAAAGGGCATCATCCAATGATACTCATACAGTAAATTTATACATTTTTTCTGACAGTAGCAATCTCCTTGTTATTCCAAGACATTTATATTCATTTCAGGATTTTCATCCACAGGCTTAATGTATTCATGAGTTTAAATATAAAATGTTATAAAAAAAAAATGATATATATAGGTTTAAAAGCATGTTTAGACACATCAAAAGCTTTATTTGTGTTATTAAAATTTAACTGCTTATGGAAAACTTGCGATTAAAATAAGACTCATCCATATCTAGATCTCTTCGCAGAAACATCTGAACAAACATGCTGAAAACACAGATTAGGAGAAACAAAATGTTATTGTCTATTCATGCTGCTCTGGACTCAGCCTGGGACACATGATAAAACTGAAATTCTGCAGACTGCATTGGCACATTATGGCTGGTCTTAATATAAATAGAGATCTGGTGGGCGAATATCACTAAATACCAGTCAATTATTGGTTGTAACCTCACCTCTGCAATAACTAGTAACCATTACCCATTTAATAGGAAATATAGGTAATACACATTCAAATTCATACATTTCATTCTTTCCATTTGATTTGATTCATTACAAATTCATAACTGATTGTCTGCTGCTTGCTTCCTTCAACAACATAGTACAGACCCCATTCTTGAGGCACACCATAATTTACTTTATTTGTTCTACTTTTTATCAGTCAGCTTGCGTTTAAATTAGACCTATCAGGAATTGAACTAATTTCCATAAATACATCACATACATGTAAAAATATAACACGCAATTTCAGCTCTTTACACCCTTGCTATTCTGTCATTTAGGATACGGGAGAAGGTGGGGACACTGGGCAATAAGCCAGTGTGCCCTACTCTGAAACCTGCCCTGGCAGGATGATTTTCTTGAGCTCCAGTCAAATTACTTTCCCTTGGCTGAGATGATTTGATTAGTCTGCTGAAGGTTAGAGAAGCATTTCCTCAGTCACTGTTCCCTTAGTTATCATACCCCTTCAATGTCAAAGAGAGAAAAGGGTTCAAAAAGGTATGTTCTGTTTTAGAATACAGTCCAATAACTGCACAGGCACTGGGGTTTCCATGTTTATATCTCTGAGACAGTGGACATGATTTATTAAAGCTCTCCAAGGCTGGAGAGAATACACTTTCATGAGTGAAGCTGGGTGATCCAGCAAACCTGGAATGGATTTCTTCGAAATCATTTGATATTTGCTAGCAAATATTTTGAATCATGGACCAGATCAATTTCATGTTTGCTGCATCACCCAGCTGGTGATCCTGGTGTAGCAGTGCCTATGTGTAACTCAAAGGGAAGGAAACCCCCCCAGAGTGACATCATGATACTAGAACACGCTCACTCTCCCATTGCAGGTTTAGAATGGGCAGGATGTGTTCAGAGAGACAACTCGCCCACCGCCCTGAGGCTGCAATTCTTTAATGGAGACATGGTCCGCAGCTCTTGCACCCACCGCGTGGTCCTTCTCCTGACCCTGCGGGGCATCATAAAACATGCCTTTGTGTACCAGCCCTAAATCCTCTTTTAATCAGGTGACCATCAGCCTCCAAAACTGAAGCGCATGTTTCCGTTTGTGCTTTTATCCAATGCACTGGAGCCAATTATCCCTGCTGGTTGATTAACAACTACTGTGCCCATCATGCAGCTGAGATCAGGTCTTACTGGAAAGCTACATACATGCGTCAAATAAAAGTTGCCTGGGATGAGCGGTAATGCTCGGCTTGAGCTAAAAATCTGACATGTATTGTGATCTACTCGCATCATTCATTATTCCGCCACAAATTCTCCACTCCATTTGATTATTACTCGTTTGATTGAAGTTTCAGCAATTACTGTATTGTGTATAGATCATTAGAAACTGGTTTGTCTTTATCTCAGTTCTGCCACTTTTGCAAATGAAGTAATAGTAACATATAAAATATGACAAGCTTAATCAACTTCCAGCCTGATTGTATTCAAACAGTTCATTTTTTAATCTTATGATTTGCACCGTTTTTTTCCTCTGCAATAAATAAATAACATAAAAACAAGGCTAGTGTCATTTTTTTATTGTCAGTTTTATTCTTATACCAGTGGAAGTAATAATTAGATCCAATGTAATTTATTGTGGGACTCAAATGAAATCTATAATAATCTAAAATGTGTCATTCTGCTTTATATTATGGTCACTTATAAGCATCAATATAATATTTAACTAAATATGACTTTTTCCAATCCACATGCTATACAAAACAGATATTTTATTTGTAGTTATTATACAGGTGGGTTTAATTACTAACAGGTTTCTAAAATATTGCAGAGACTTAGCAAGGGCATTTTACTATGCATAACTCTACCACCTCCATCCATCTATGTGCTGTGTCAGCTGAGAACAATCAATTCCAAACATGCTTGGTCTGCTGGATCAGATTCTGTTTGGATATTAGTAATTACCTGTGGTTTTGTGTCCTTGATAAATGTACACCGTAACAAAACTATGCCCTGTCTGCTATGTGTATCATTAGACCAACAGTGCAAAGGTCACTCGATGGTCCCCAAATCTTCAGAACTAAAAAATCAATAGTAAGTTGATAGGAAATAAAGCTGATGTTTGAGCTGATACTATTTTGCCTTCCCTGGCTTCTTTTTTCTACCTAATCAACATGCAATGGATATTGTAAAATAAATTCTTCTTCTTTTCATTACATACCTTATTTTGACCCAGTTATGTCAGCATATGGGTGCTTTTCGATGGAATACGAGCAGATCTTGGCTATTGGGAGGGAGCAGCCTGGCGATTCCTTAAATCAGCACCCTGCTTCCCAGCCTCTAATGCAAGCAGTAGGTGGACTCTTAGGAAGTGGTGTTCAGATATTAAAATTCCCTGATGGATAGATTGTGGAGGTGGGTGAGTAGTGCTGTGAATTGGAAATTTTGGAAAATCTACTTGGATAAAGTATAATGAACATTTTATTAGTGATATAGTGATGATAGGTAAATGTCAGTTTGGAGGAGTTGATATTTCTTGACAAGCTGCATTTGATGCAGACTGCCCTAGGTAACACTCACATATGATGCTGCGCTTACATGAATAAAAAATGGGAAATCCGATGAATGAAAGAGGTCAGGCTGGGGAGGAAAGATGTTGGATTCTGCTGAGCATCCTTTAGCCAGGAAATAAGGCTCTGTCTGACTTTTTAAACCTTAGGTGCACATGGTGAGAAGCTCACAGTGTGCAGTTATATCATATGGAGCAATTTAAGTACAGCAAAGGAGCCTCTACAATAGTACAAGACTGAAGGCTTAGCTTTGAGTTCTAATATTAGACGGTGGGGCTTAATATAACCGTGTAAAAAGTTTTGAAGTGGCTTTTGCTACTGTACTTACTTGAGTTATGACTAATAATTTCTATTACAAAAGTACAAGTTCACTTGTAAGTTAGAAATCTGTAACAATACATATCAAAGTTCAGCAACAAATTGTACTCATACAAGTTGCTCATTAAATTAGCATTTATTCATGTTTGGTAAAATGTAGAAATCATTTGTGTATAGATTCTTACATCCCATTTCAAAACATATTGTCCTATTAAAGACAGGAAATAGTACGTCTAATTCCAGACTGACTACTTTGCCATGTATTACCCTTTCAAACAACCTTAAATTATTCCCAGATCCAAAACTCTTCTTCTCCTTGCTGGGCTGTTGTGAAATTAAAGTTAGTATACATCTTTTGATTAAGTCAATTGCTTTGCTTGAGGCTGTCCTCTTCATTGCAAATGATACACTAAGGATTTTTCTTAGCACCTATACTTATTTCTTTCATTAAAAATTTGCAGTTTGCTTCTTTCGTTATTTCCCATAGTGCTTTAACTTATGTCAGCTGCTATATATCTTCCATTGGAAAATAGCATTGGCTTTAGTGTGAGGTCCTGGCCTTTTTCTGAATCAAACACTGCAATTTCACTAATGAGACCAGAAGAAAAGCCATTTCTCCACTCAAATGTTTTTGAAAACTCTTTTCTGAATATCTGATTATTATGCTTTTGTGTATGTTTCATGGTAAAGTACATAGCTTTCTTATTTTCAAGGTGTGCTAGACTTTTTAAGTCTTTGAAATCTCTTTATAAGAAGTTTTGTAATAGCTGTTGAAATTATACCAGGTTACAAGGCTATTCATACATAATCTGTTATATTACGTATTGCAGATCCTGGAGGACAATCCTTGCTGGCAATCCCAATGCAAATTTTTGCAGTAAAATATTATTTCATAAACCATGGGAATAAAAAAAATAGTAACTCATTATTTCTAACTTCTGGTGAGAACAGATTTTTTAACACTAAAGCCATTGCATTGCATTCTTCAAAGCATAACACAATGAATTTGCTTATTTGCTTTTGTATCATCAAAAAAATAATGCTCTCCACATATCATTGCACTTCCCAGCTGAATTTAGGCCAATTTACAAACATTATCAGATCACAGTTTCATTCCTCAAAATATTGTTAGCTTTAGACATTCAAAAAAAATTTCAATGCATCAGAAATAAATAATTTGCATTATTTAGACCAGGGGTGTCAAACCCAAATCTGGCCCCAACTTCCTTTTTTTGGCCTCCAAAGGAATCCTAAATATGAATGGCAGCTGGCCCACCGCTACATTGGAAAAGCGCCCCTACTACAATTCCCAGCATCACTTGTGTCTATAGACCAGCGGGCTCTCTGCCTAATGCGTGGCCCCGCATTGGACTGTTTTATAGATGCAAATAATGCCGGGAATTTTAGTAGCGGCGCTATTTCAATGAAGAGGGAGTTTCAGCGGCGGGCCATTGATAGGATTTAGCTCCACATTGGCTGTGTCCGGAATTTCTAGCACTCCCCCTCAGCTGTACTTTTCCTTGCTACTTCAAGGCATGGACTTGAATGGTTGGATTTTCATAGAAGACTATTGTTAAAATTATTGTTAGCCTGTGCAAAAAGGTTACCATTGATATTTGAAAAATAAAGAGAAAGAAGCATAAGATTTTTTCTAAAATAAAATAAAATTAAAACATTTTATGCCTCTTTCTCTATTATAAGCTTGTTCCAGATTGAATGTGAAGCAAAACCTCTTTGTTTCCATATGAAAAAGGTTTATATCTAATGAGAAGGAAAAATGCCCTCCATTTTTTTTTAATAAATTTCAAGGTTGGCCCTCTGTGTATTTGAGTTTGACACCTCTGACTTAGACAGTTATTTAAAATATTAAACCAGTGTGATATTTATTGAACATTTTAAAAATTGCTTAGAAAGTTTTTGTTACTTAAAGTGGAACTAAAGTTTAATTTAAAAAATATGCAGGTGCAGCTAAGCATTTGTTGTTGGGATACCTGGTGCATTCTGACTTTTCTGCAGCTGAGTTAAGTAATCCCAGCCCGGCCAATAAAGATAACCAAAGATAAATAAAGAAAAGAAAAAAGGAGAAGATGCCCCCACAATGGAACAGGTGGGTGTAAAAAATAGGATAATCTAATTTTTGTGTGTACCAATATTCAGTACCTTCCTAACTTAACATAACTAAAGTGTAAGCATAGTCTATGGTATTTATTTTCAGATAAATATTGAGTAGATTTACTAGTATTTCCTTGTTCATTTGGTTTTGGCATCTAAGCCCATCCCGATTGCATGCCCAAAAAGGATGAAACTGTGGCATAGAGCTGCTAATGTACATGTGTAGTACGATGTACATGTGAAGTCATTCTACTAGCAGGCAGGAAATAAACATAGGAACGAGACATAATATTTTATAATAAACTGCACATTAAAAAAAAATTTCTGTTAGCAATTGTTATTTTTGTTACAATTAGGTTCCCAATAATGCAAATCACAAGAAGCTTTCCCAGCCAAAATAACAAGGTCTCTAAAAGGCCTGGTAATCCTATGCATTGGCCAGATGTTCTGGAGAGTTTTCAGGCCTAGTGATGTACATTCTCCCTGAACACTGCTTCTAAAAACACTGATGAAGAGAGGCACGTAGCCGTAAGAATTAGGCGCAGTGCCTACATGACCGGGTGCTATGCCTAGCCCAGAGCTTTTAAGGGGTTAAGAAAAAGGTAGTGTTGCCAGAGGGGGCTGGGCTAGTGTACAACGTGGGAGAGGAGGAGATTAGGAATGGGAGATGTTAAAAGGGGCTGGACGATAGTGAGAGGCCCTCTTTTGGACAGAAAAAG